>NW_020908337.1:0-6282 GCF_003984885.1 Neopelma chrysocephalum | reverse complement strand
CGTGTCCATGGAAACCATCTAACCAGCTCCACTGCTCCCATGGAACATGGCCTCACTTTTGCACTACCTCAAACTTTAATTGTGGGGCTTCCCCCCACAGGTTCTGTCCCATATCAATAATTCAGTGAAATTCGAATCCAGTATCTCACAAGGACCGCACTTAAAATCATTCTTCTTCCATGTCACATGATAGAGAGGGCTTACAATCTGACTGTAATCTGGAATATACATCCTCCAAAAACCCACAGTGCCTAGGAAAGCCTGGGTTTCTTTCTTACTAGTTGGTGGGGACATGGCTGCTATTTTGTTGACCACGTCCATTGGAATCTGACAATGTCCATCTTGCCATTTTACTCCTAAAAACTGAATTTCCTGGGCAAGTCCCTTGACCTTACTTTGCTTGACAGCAAAACTGGCCTTAAGGAGGACTTGGATTATCTTCTCCCCTTTCTTGAAAACTTCCTGTGCTGTGTTGCCCTACACGATGATGTCATCAATGTACTGCAAGTGTTCTGGAGCCTCACCCTTTTCCATGTCAAATAATGGGTCTGTGTTTCCACCCCTGGGGCAGTCAGTTCCGGATGTACTGGACGCCCCTCCTGGTGTAAGTAAACTGTGGCCTGCACTCTACTTCCAAAGGAATAGAGAAAAACGCATTAGCAATGTCAATGGACTTACACACTGGCCATATAGGACTAATAAAAGGTGAGGGTTGCTGACCACTCCCTGGCTCTCCAGTTCATGAATCATCTCATGGGTTGGCGTCACGGAGTCTTGGTTGGTGGGGTATTGTTGACAGTGCACTGTTGTGGTAGCAATTGGTACCTGTTGTTCTTCAACCCTCAGCAGTCCCACAGCAGAAGGGTCCTCTGAGAGACCAGGCAAGGTATTCAGCTGTCTAATTTTCTCTGTCTCCACAGCAGCTATTCCAAAAGCCCAATGATGTCCTTTTGGGTCTTTGAAATACCTCAGGAGAGGGTAATTTATGCCAAGGATGCACAGGGCCTCTGGGTCAGTCACAGTGGGGTGTTTTTGCCATGTGTTCCCAGTCAGGCTCACTTCAGCTTCCAGTACAGTCAGTTGTTGGGATCCTCCTGTCACCCCAGAAATAGAGATGGATTCTGCCTCTACATATCTTGATGGCATCAGGGTACATTGTGCACCAGTGTCAACTTGTACTCTTGTGGGTCTGATTTTCCAGGCCATTGGATCCACACAGTCCAGTAGATCTGATTGTCCATTTCCTTCACCTGGCTGGAGGCAGGGCCCCTCTAGTTCTGGCCATAGTACTCATTGCTCACTTCTTGTAAATATGAACTGGAAGTCCCTTCAAGAGGACTGGAAGCAACATCATCCCTTCTATGAGTACTTGTTCACTGGAAACTGGAGTGGCATTTATCCTTGAAGAATTTCCTGAGGTGGTCGTTCTTCCTCTCAACTGATGTACCCATGCTGCTAGGGCAGAGGTGGGTTTTCCATCCCACTTCCTCATGTCCTCTCTGTGGTCATGCAGGTAAAACTACAGGTTACCTTGTGTTGTGTACCCTCTCTCTTGAGCAGGGGAGAGCTTGCTCCCAATAGCAGAGACTCTGGTCTGTACCAGCAGGGCATGGGACATTTCCTCTCTAACTTGCTCGAGTTTTTCACATCTGTCCACAGCCTTGGACAGTCTTTCCACATCCAAGGTGCAGGTTGATAAGGAGGAAAAAAGATGATCTTCATATTGCCGGAGTCGGGTAGTCACCTGAAGCACTGTTTGTCTTCCTTCTTTCATTGACATCAATGCAGTTGGCGTACGACAATGGCACGCTCCCTACAAATGTCTGCCACGTGGATTGTATACACTGGACCTCATCTGGATCTACAGGGACTGCTTGTTATTTAAATCCCTATAGATTACCTCCAGCAAAGCTAATTCTCTCAGGTACTGGATACCTTTCTCCATTGCGTTCCACCTGCTTGGGCGCACTACTAGATTATCCTTGAGAGAATACCTTTCCCTCACGATTGACATTAGTTGCCTCCAGAGGCTGAGAGATTCTGTCCTCTTCCCAATCCCCTTGTCATTGCCCGCGTCCTGGGACAGGGGGGATCGCAGTTGCTTGGTTTCACTACCATCTAGTTTCATATTGTGGGCAGCAATATCCCAGCATTGGAGCAACCAGGTCACCAGGAGCTCACTTGACTGGCGGCTGAAATCTTTTCACATATCTCACAGCTCACCTGGGGATGGGGATTGGGTGATTATCTCTGGCCCTGCCTCTTCCTCCTGTTGTGAGGTCCCTCCTTCCTCCTCATCCCTTACTAGGCAAAGTGATTTTGTCTTGCATTTCTTCTTTTGTATAGGGGCAACTGCTACCGGCACGAGTTGTTCCTCTGGTTCAGCTGCAGTTTGAGTAACCACAGTGCCTGTTGGTCTCCTTTCCTCCTCCCCCTGAGGGTGCTGTCTAGTAATGAGCACTGAGATGATCATTTTAAGGAACTTGGGGGGACAACCTAAACGTTCCAAAATCTGCCACAGACCTTTTCTGCTCACAGTATCGAAGGCCTTGGTGAGGTCGATGAAGGTTACATAAAGACCTTTGTTCTGTTCCCTACACTTCTGTTGCAGTTGTCTGAGAACAAATACCATGTCTGTGGTACTCCTGTTGGCTCTGAAACCACACTGACTTTCAGGTAGAATTTCTTCTGCTATAGTGGGTATTAGTCTGTCCAAGAGTATTCTTGCCAGGATTTTGCCAGCAATGGAGAGCAGAGTAATACCACGGTAATTTGAGCAATCTGATTTAATTCCTTTCTTCTTATACAAAGTGATGATGACTGCATCACAAAGGTCTGATGGTAGTTCGCCTAGTTCCCAACAGCGCACCACAAACTCGTGAAATTTGGTATGGAGTGCAAGGCCCCCATGTTTCCAGACTTCGGGTGGAATTCCATCAACCCCAGCTGCCTTGTCGATTTTCACCTGCTGTATGGCCTTGAGGGTTTCTCCTAAAGTGGGGGCAGTATCCAATTCGTATTTCACCAGTTGTTGTGTGATGGACTGAATTGTTGAGTCTTGGACTACACGGTTGGTACTGAAAAGAGTCTGAAAGTGTTCAGACCATCTATTCAGAATGGAGATTTTATCTGTTAGAAGCGTTTGACCATCAGCGCTGAGTAGAGGGCTTTGGACCTGGTATGTAGGCCCGTATGCCATTTTCAGGGCCTCATAGAATCCTTTGTAATCACCTGTATCTGTGCATAGTTGAGTTTTTTCAGCTAGATCGATCCACCACTTGTTCTGGATGTCACGGAGTTTCTGTTGGAGCTTGCTGCATGCAAGACGAAAGGTTATTTTTCTTGCGTGACAGGATGGCAGTGCAAGGTGTGCTTGGTGGGCAGTTCTCTTCTTCCTCAACAATTCCTGGATTTCTTGATTGTTTTCATCAAACCAGTCCTTGTTCTTCTTGAGGGAGAACCCTAAGGATTCTTCAGAGGATTGCAGGATGCTGCTTTTAATATGGTGTCAAATTGATTCAGGGGAGGAATCTGCAGAATCTGTGGAATGGTTTTCGAACCTAGTTTGAAGGTTTGCCTGGAATCTCTCTCTTACTGTGGCTGATTGGAGATTGTTGACTTGGAGTCTTCTCCTTGGGATACTGCCCCTTTTAGGTGTGAATTTGAGATTGAAGTTGAGTTCGCAGTGCACAAGCCGATGGTCTGTGTGGCATTCTGCGCTGGGCATCACGCGAGTATGGAGGACATCGCGGACATCTCTCCGTCGTACCAAGACATAATCAATGAGGTGCCAATGCTTAGATCTGGGGTGCATCCAGGTTGTCTTCAGACTATTTTTCTGCTGAAAGATAGTATTGGTGACCGTGAGCTGTTGCTCCGCACAGAATTCTAGCAGAAGTCGACCATTATCGTTGCAGCTTCCAACACCATGCTTGCCTAATATGCCTTTCCATGCTTCAGAATTCTTACCTACTCTGGTGTTGAAATCACCAAGGATAATGATCTTATCACCTGCAGGCACCTTTTGGGTAAGGCGGTGCAGGTCAGCCTAAAATTTATCTTTTTCAACAGAGTCAGCTTGGAGAGTTGGGGCATATATACTAAAGAGGACAACGTGATTGTTGTTGTGGAGTGGAAGGCATAGGGAGATAATGCGGTCAGAGTGACCTGCCGGCAGATTTTAGAGTTTGGGAAGAATAGAGTTTTTGATCATGAAGCCGACACCTGAGAGATGTTTTTCGGTTCTGGGCTTACCTGTCCAAAAGAGTGTGTAACCGGCACCATGTTCACTGAGGCTACCTTCCTCATGAAGGCGGACTTCACTGGGAGCAGCAATGTCACTGTTCAGACGAGCCAGTTCATGGGCAATTAGGGCAGAACGTTGCTCAGGACATCCGCTATCTGCAGAATCGACCATGGTTCTGATGTTCCAACATGCTAGAGTTAATTTAGGTACACCTTTGGAGGCACGTGCATGCCTTTGTCTTTTGCTCTTTGTGCGACCGCATTGGAAGAAGATGCCCGTTGGTCTGCGGTTAACCAACCGGGTGAAGGTGGAGATGAGCTTTTTTTAGGCCACCTTTTCTAGGCCCCTCTCCGAGTGGAGCAAGCAGTGCTGTCCTTGAAAAGGCTGCTTGGTCGTTCAGGGTGCTGCCCCAAGAGACTGTCATCTCCGGTCAGTCTCAAATGACCAATATCCTGAACTGCCTGCATGCAGGGTTGAGTCTGTGGCTTCCAGTGCACCTTTCACCTGCAGTTTCGACCCTTGCCCATCGCTACAGGGCTTTTTGCATGTGGGTAAAGCCTTCAAGCCTGCGCAACGGATTTTTAGGTGAGATGCAGTATGCGCAGAACTGAACCCACCCTTTAATCCTAAGGTTCATCTGCCAGGGCCAAGCGAGCTTGGACAGTGGCAGCGAGGTCCTCAGGACATAGGTTTGATTAGAGTGACCTCTTAGATGGATGGCCTTACAGGGCTAAGCGAGCTCCATCTGCCCGGGTTTGGGATGAGAGTTGTCCTTCTCCTAGGATGACTGCCAGAAGGCTAACGAGCTCATCCTGCCTAAGAATGTAGTGTATCTGGTCCTATGGTTTTGACCTGTCTGGCATGGGCGGCCCTACCGAAGGCATGTACCATCGCCAGCATAGCTCGCAACCACATAGGGGCACACAGGCTACATTCCTGTTAGAACGATTTGGGCAAGTCTTTCATTTTCTACTTTACTATCACCTATTTATATACAATCATAAGGAGATATCTAGGAAAAACCCTTTGTCTTGCCCACCCTTTCAGGACATAACAGAGCAAAGCAAATATATCCAGAACATGCCGAACCTGGGCAGTAGCCGCAGGTGAGCCAAAACCAAAAAGACAAACAAACCGACCAACCGTTCTGGCCCCCATACCCATTCAAGGCTAGAGTGCGTTTAAAGGCCTCAGTCTGACTGGGACCCCCAACACTCTAAAAGAACCCTACTACCCATCCTGACTATATCCTTCCTCCACTGTGTTACCACTTATCTTTACGCGCACTGCTCACCTGTGACACTTAATAGAGGATTGCCCTGCTCTCCCTCCTGCCAGTCAGAGGACCCCCACGGCCCTCTCGATACCACTCCTCTCTCCTCCACCCCCCTTTTCCCCTGTACCTGACCTCCCCCTTCCCCCGACACCAAGAATGGCAAACCTCTGAGTGCTCCACAGCTGCCCACTCCTCCTCGAGGGGCGCGCAGTAACTGCCGGCAGGGTAGCCAATCTCTATCCCCTCGCATGCTGCGGCTGTGGCTGGGGACCAAACCGCGTGCACTCTGCACGCGCGGCGCAGGGGGGGGAACCCCCTCGGCAGAGTCGGGGTCCGACCATGTCGCCCGGGGAGCAGGGAGGGGGTCCCACGGCAGAGCCCGGGTCCCACCACGCCACCAGGGGAGGGGGAGGGGGACACCCGGCAGAGCCCAGATTCCACCACGCCGCCCGCGGAGCGGGAGGGAGACCACCGGCAGAGCCCGGGTCTCACCACGCCGCCCGGGGAGCGGGAGGTGGACCCCCTCGGCAGAGCCGGGGTCCCAGCACGTCGCACGGGGAGCGGGAGGGGGACCCCCAGCAGAGCCCGGATCCCACCACGCTGCCCGGGCAGCAGGGTGGGGGACCGTCGGCAGAGCCCGGGTCCCACCACGCTGCCCGGGGAGCGGGGAGGGGTCCCCCGGCAGAGCCCGGGTCCCACCACGCCGCCCGGGGAACGGGGAGGGGGTCCCGCGGCAGAGCCCAGGTCCCACCACGCCACC
>NW_020908336.1:0-577 GCF_003984885.1 Neopelma chrysocephalum | reverse complement strand
TGCCTTAGGTAATTAGAAGCCAATGATGAGCCTATGCTTGGAATATGCATGAGGCTAATTATTAACCTTTGTAAGCACGAAGCTTACAGCAATAAAGTGGGATTAGTCATGATCAATACTGTGGGCGTGTGATACTTTTCCCGTCGTCACCAACAAATGGTGACCCCGACGTATCGATCTAAAGAAATAGGGTGATGATCTAAAGAAACGGGGGAATCCACGGTTGGGATGACAAGGTGTCGGAGCCTTAAGCAGTGAGGCTGGTCAAAAAGTCAGATTGAGGAGTGACTTGGACCTGGAACTGGTCAAAAGGTTGGCAAGAAAAGCGACTTCGGACCCGGTCAAAAAGTTGGCAAGAAAAGCGACTTCGGACCCGGTCAAAAAGTTGGCAAGAAAAGCAACCTCGGACCCGGTCAAAAAGTTGGCAACTTCGCAACTTCGGACCCTTGAAGCGTCATAGAGGACGAGTTCTACCGTTACGTGCTGCCGAACCCTGGAAGGCTGCAACAGCACGCGCTGATAAAGGTATGGATAAGGGAAGCGGCATATAGTTGAATTCTCTCTGAGAGAGATTCTA
>NW_020908335.1:0-470 GCF_003984885.1 Neopelma chrysocephalum | reverse complement strand
ATCCCACATCCCAGTGCCCCAGCAAGAGCCCTGAGGAATGAGGCAGGAACAAGATCTGCCTTCCCAGGGGCTGGGGGTCAGGGCTTGGCCCGTTGGATGAAGGAAACAAGTCACTGTTTATTCAGCATTCGAGACACCTTTCCCTTACTTGTCCATCCTTGTCATCACTGTCTGCAGTTTTCTGTTCCAATTGGAATCTGGGGACACTTTCTGACTCCTCTCCCTCAGTGAGACCCATTAACAGTACCAGAAACTTTAGTGTTTCAATCTCACTTTGACTTCTTGAAAAGTTGTTTGAACTTCCTCTCAGGGACTGAGTCTCATGTAAACAACGCCAAACGCCCCCTTAGGGTCATGAAATGCCTGGGGCTGTTGCTGTGCTGCTGAGCTGGGCCGGGCTCCTGGCACACAGGGAGCTCCTGACAAGCAAGAAGAGCTTCAAAGAGACAGCTCTGCTGGTGAGCAGCTCC
>NW_020908334.1:0-356 GCF_003984885.1 Neopelma chrysocephalum | reverse complement strand
GCTGCTTCTTCCACATCTCTCCCTTGACTTCATGATGCTGTTGCTGAAACCAATAAGCTGGACACATAAGGTTACCCCAGGCTGCAGCATTTTTGACATTCAAAGCAAAGTCACTGATTTTCAGATGGAGACAATATGTGAATCCCAGAGCATAATACTCTGAATTTAGAATAATGATGGCAGCCTTCAAGTATTCTGATTGTTCAAATTTGCAAATTCTCCTTAAAATGATTAGGATCTGAACAACTATGTCATTAATATTGGAGAAAAATCAAACCCTAGAACTTTTTTCTGAGCTACTGGAGTAGATGGGTTGATTTTTTCACCTGCCAATTTTGTCCTAGTTCATGTGTTTA
>NW_020908333.1:0-373 GCF_003984885.1 Neopelma chrysocephalum | reverse complement strand
TAAACACATGAACTAGGACAAAATTGGCAGGTGAAAAAATCAACCCACCTACTCCAGTAGAGGAGAAAAAAAATCTATGGCTTGATTTTCCTCCAATATTTATGATATAGTTGTTCAGATCCTAATCATTTTAAGGAGAATTTGCAAATTTGAACAATCAGAATACTTGAAGGCTGCCATCATTATTCTAAATTCAGAGTATTATGCTCTGGGATTCACATATTGTCTCCATCTGAAAATCAGTGACTTTGCTTTGAATGTCAAAAATGCTGCAGCCTGGGGTAACCTTATGTGTCCAGCTTATTGGTTTCAGCAACAGCATCATAAAGTCAAGGGAGAGATGTGGAAGAAGTAGCCTGTGATTTATGTATCT
>NW_020908332.1:0-826 GCF_003984885.1 Neopelma chrysocephalum | reverse complement strand
TGGTGTCCTCCAGAATGCCCAGGACTCTTTCTGCCAAGCTGTGTTCCAGCTGGCTGGTCCCCAACATTTATTTGTTTCCTTACCAATGTCATAAATGTTCTTTTGCTTTTAAACTGGTGGCATCTGTAAGGGATTACCTTCTAAGACAGAATTCCCCCAGACCAGCAGAAGCTGTCCTTCACTGTAATGTGTATGTGGCACTGAATGAAGTACTTGTTTAGTGTTAATCAAGCACAGAAAGCTGCCCCTATTCATTAAAGACTTTGCTGGGATACCATCTTAGTTTAGAATTTGCAAGATAGCAGAATTAGTGTTAGTACTAAGCAGAAGCCAAAGAAGTTATGATTCGGAAATTTAGGGAAAAATGCTTTAGTCACTCCTATGCTTTGTTTTACCTCATTTAATACTCGGAAGTTACAAACCCATTTACTCTGACTGTTTTTAACAGACTTGCAGCTGCTGTTTCTTGTCATATGGGAATGTCACTGCATTCCTCTTCTCATTTTGCATATTATTGGATCTTATTTTTCTAGGTTTGAAAATCCTGGTAAATTCAATTGTTGAATCCATTAAGAAACTTGCTGACGTGTTGATCTTGACTGTATTTTGCTTGAGTATATTTGCCCTAATAGGCCTCCAGCTTTTTATGGGCAATTTAAGTTTCAAATGTGTCCCCAAAAATAATGATACCAAGTACAATGACTCATTCTGTAAGGATCCCAAGATCTATGTACCAAGTGATAAAGGTAAATGTTATTCTTTTCTCTCTTTACATAATCTGTGTATCTTCCCATGTATGTCTTGAATTTCAGAGGTATGTTAAACT
>NW_020908331.1:0-493 GCF_003984885.1 Neopelma chrysocephalum | reverse complement strand
TATCCCATCACTAATGTTCAATTTTACTTAGTCCTATGCCTTTGTCATTTTACTTTTGTGTTCCTGGAGTAGCCTCCTCTATTTGATGTGTTCTCTTAACACAATATGGTTATACCCCCATATTTTTGTTTCCTTATCTTAATTAGCTTGCTGAGATTCATTGGCTTAATCTTCTCTGGTTTCTTCCCGAGAATGCTGACTTCACAATATTTGAGACTTTCACTTGTTTCCTTGTTGACCACAACCACTATCTGGATTCAGTGTAATACTTTCAGCAATATGTTGCATATACCATCCAGATATGTTTTGATATGTTTCCAAGTCATGCCCCTAACTAGGATACCAAAGGATGATTTCAGGGTCTACCTGCAAGAATTCATTTGAAAATCTGTCAATGACTATATATATTGTCATAATATATATTAAGTTTACCTATTCTATGTAATTGCAAATATAGTTTTGATTTTGCTCTGGAATTATAGCAGGAATTAAA
>NW_020908330.1:0-1482 GCF_003984885.1 Neopelma chrysocephalum | reverse complement strand
CCCGGCCCTTGTTTCCCCCCCCGGAGACCCAAAGGGAGCAAAGCTTCAAGCTGGGAGCACCCACTGGGCTCCCATCCCAGATCCCCCTTCCCAGCACTGTGTCCAGTGCCTGGATGGAGCCTTGGATGTGCTGGGAGAGAGTGGTGGTGACCCAGGACCCAGAGCATCCCCAGGGGCACAGACAGACCCCTGCCCACCCCGGGTTGGTGGGTACCACCCATGGGATGCTGAGGTTCCCGGTGATTCCCGCCTGGAATCACAACTGGAGCAGGAGCCGGGTGCTGCACCGGGGCCGAAAATGCATCACAAGGCCTGGAATGTTTTGGGAGGCTGATGCCAGGCGGGCACTGGGCTGCTCTGATGCTCCAGTGAGCAAAGCACGGCTCTGTTTCCATCGGAATTCCTGCCGGGGAGCGGCATTTTGTTCTTTGGCGCGTGGCCTGGAGAAGGAAAACAGCTCTTGGAGCGTCACCTTCGGGCAGGGAAGCACCGGAGAGCCCGGGGAGGGGCGGGCAGGATCCACTGGAACAGGCTCTGCCGCAAACAGGGCCCCGAAAAAATTCCAGTGCCAGCTCGGGCGGATTTGCTGCAAAGCACTTTGAAGTGCAAATTAAGGTTTTCCATCAGGTTGGAAGTTAATTTTGACGCAAAGGGAAACGGCCCCGGCCCCGGCCCCGCCGCCTGTGGGATGGAGGCAGCGCCGTGCTGGGGGTGCAGGGCCTGGGGGGACCCCCTGGAGCCCCCCGAGGGGGGGGCAGAAGGTCCCTGGGCGGTGAGGACAAGCCTTGGATCCACCCCGGGAGCTGTCAGGGGGTTGGATGCGGAGAGGAGGAACAGAGGGAGACTCCAGAGGCAGGAGGAGGGATCCAAGCTCCTGTGGTTGTCTCCCACCCTGAGCCAGACGCCGGGATTTGGGGTCCCCGTTGCAGCCCCTCAGCCCATACTGCATCTGGGATGTGCTCCAGCCTGGCCATCCCATGGGATGCTCTGATCTTCCCGAGGCTCAGCTCTTCCCACGCAGCCCCAGGACATCAGGGATGCAATGGCAGGAGCCAAGGGCAGCACTGGGAACTCCCCACACCCCGTGAATCCTTTTTTTCCCTCCTCCCAGCAGTTCCCGTAAAGTTTTAGGGCAAGAGAAGCCTCAGGGAAGGTCCTTCCGAGTGGTGGGGATCCCTCTGGAACGCTGGGCATGGGAAAAGGGAAGATCCCCCAGTGCCAAGGGTGGGCTCACGGCACCCACGGATATTTGGGGTGCAGGGGTTGAGAGGTGCAGTGCCCGGAGGGAGGGGGGATGGCTCCGCAGCCGGATTTCCTGGGAATTATTGGGAAAGCAGGTGAAATCCTCACTCCCCAGCAGCATCCGGGATGGGAACTCGGCGGGCAGGAGGCAAAGGGCAGCATGGGAATGGTGCCAGAGGGCGGGAATGTGGGCAGGGATGAGGGAAGGGATGAGGGAAGGGGTGAGGGAAGGGATGAGAG
>NW_020908329.1:0-1294 GCF_003984885.1 Neopelma chrysocephalum | reverse complement strand
CTGGTCCCCCCAGAGCAGAGCTCAGTCCCTGCCCCTCCTCTGCCCCTGCCCAGGCATTGGAACTGCAGGGAGGTCTCCCCTCAGTCTCCTCTGCTCCAGCTGAACACACCAAGTGCCCTCAGTGTCCTCACAGGGCTTCCAATCAAGGCCCTTCCCCACCTTCACTGTCCTCCTTTAAACACTCTCTAAAATATCTTCCTTACATTTTGTGGTGCCCAAAACTGCCCCAATATTCAAGGTCAGGCCACCCCACCAACAGCTCCTCTGAGTTTTTTTTGTTTTCTGCAAACCTGCTCAGCATCAGCACAAAAAAACCCCTCCACACCAAACCACACCCACCCCATCCCAAAACACCCTCCCCAGGCCAGGACTTGGTCAAAGACCAACTCCCAGCCCCAGGGTTGCTCAGGATCCCCCTCCAGCCCTGCCTGCAAGTGCTTTGTGAAGATGTTGAAGAGCACAAGGGCCCAAGATGGAGCCCTGTGGGACCCCACTGGTGACAGCAGGGGCTGTGTCAGAACCCCATGTCCAGCACCAGAGTCCAATGTCCAGGGACAGAATCCAATGTCCAGGGGCAGAGTCTGGCTCCAACAACTCTTGGATGGGTTCCACAAGGATCAGGATACACAACCCCCCAAAAGAGCATCCCAAAAATACAAATTCCCCCCTCCACGCTCAGATCAGTGCCTTGGGAAAGTCTCTCCCCAAAACACCGAGTGTGGGATGGGGGGAAATCTTGATCCAGGGTCAGGCTCCTCTCCCTGCAAACCCCCACCTGCCCCATCACCCAACCCCAGGACACTCAGCCCTGACACAACAGACACTGAACACAAAGAAATTCCCTTTAAGTCGCTGTCCCAGGGAACTTCCACTAGCCCAGGTTGCTCCAAGCCCCGTCCAAACTGGCCTTGGACACTTCCAGGGACCCAGGGGCAGCCACAGCTTCTCTGGGCAACCTGTGCCAGGGCCTCACCACCCTCACAGCCAGGAATTCCTTCCCAATATCCCATCTGAACCTACTTTCAGTTTAAAGCCACTCTCCTTTGTCCTGTCACTCCATCCCTTGCCCAAAGTTCCTCTCTGGCTCTCCTGGAGCCCCTTCAGGCATGGAAAGGCTGCAACAAGATCTCCCCAGAGCCTTCTCTTCTCCAGACTGAACAACCCCATAGGAGAAGTGTCCCAGCCCTCTAATCATTCCCAACCACTTGCACTTCCCCCTCTGGAAAATGCTGCTGGCTCCCCGTGCCGGGAAGTTTGTCCATATTTGCACAAATCTCCGTGGTCGAGGTCACTG
>NW_020908328.1:0-9724 GCF_003984885.1 Neopelma chrysocephalum | reverse complement strand
CTGTTTCCCTGCCCCTCTGCACACAGGCACTGCCCTGCCAGGCTCATCAGAGGTCTCAGAAGATTGAACTCACAAAAACAAGTCACTGAAGGATCCTTGACTTTGTTTCAATGCATTCCTCATTTACACAGACTCTGGGTCAAATTCAAGATGTAGACAGTGAACCAGACATGGGATGAATAATCAATATTCACTGTACACAACTTTATCCCAGGAGAAAAACCACATGAAAACCCTAACCCAGCACCACAAAAACCTGAGGAGGCAGGCTGGAACAATGAGTCCCAACCTGAATGCTATGGAAGAGAAAACAGGCCATTTGTGCCTTCAGAAAAGCATCCAGTCATCATTTTCCTCAGGGCATCCTCCAAGCAAAAGATTTCTTAAGACAGATGCCAGAGCTTGGCAGCAGGCTGTCCTTCTTAGCTTGGAAAATCTCTGCTAACTTACCTAACAATGGTACAAACCCCCCACATTAATGTTGTCAAACAGCTGCATCTGCAGGATTCATGTTCCAGCATTACCTAATGCACAATTATCACACCTCTTTTTAAAGTTAAAGGGGAGGAAAAAGAAAAGTGGGGAATGGGAGGAGACTCCCCACCCCAGTCATCCATCAAGTGTACATCCTGGCCACTGCTCCCAAGAAATTTAATATATGCTAAAAAGATATTAAAAGACATCAAAAGCTTTCAGAAATAAAAGTGCTTCAGAAGCTAGATTTTAATATTGCCAAGTGGGTTTTTGCCAGATTATAAAGTTGACTGAAATGCCAGGATACTGCATTTTGGAAGCAGCAGCAGCTCACATATTGCCTTGTATTAGTGGCTGAAGTGTATTGCTGATTCCAAAGCTGGACAATCATCATCTGTGGGGGAGAGTGGATAAATAAATAAAAATTGGCATTCCCTACCAACCCTGCTGCCTTGAAGCACTCTTTTCAAGTGTGGCCTCCACAGGAAAAAAGTTAAGAGCACTTTATTTTGATCATAGTGCTTTCCCCAGGCAGGAATTTTTATTTCAGTCAGAATCTTTGAACCATTACGTTTTCAGTGATGCATTTTTATATTTACAGTTGACATCTTCATAGAAGAATGAAACCTTTGAGCAAGAGCTCTAAAGCATGAAGGTTGCCTGCAGTAAATCCTTAAATTATTTTACATCCAAATGGAAGCTGTTGTTTTTAGCTAAAATTTAATAAACCTTAAATCAATGACCTTTCTTTTACTGAAAGCCTGCACTTTGGAAAACTAACTTTCTCAAGAAACATATTTGGGTGAGTAAATGCCAAACAAAGGGCTATTTAAATCTAAACATTTTCTCCATTTATAGCCTGTGAACATTTAGTTCCTAAATTCCCAACTGCTACCTAATGTACAGAACAGTGGTGCCTTGGTTGAATCACATATCATTGATTTCAGAGTGTCACACTGATGTCATTGATAATAAATCCTTCCACTCATTATAGCACACTCAAAAGCACCCTGCTATTTAATTTCAATGGAAAAATGGCCCAAAGTGTCTAAAACATTTACTTTTGCTCATGTAAAAGTGCTGGCATTTTACTTCCTTCCTGATAAGCCAGTGCCAATGGTGGTGATTGTTCTTTTCTTATTCAAAGCATATCAGTAGTTCCAAAGCACTCTCAATCTTATCAGGTGTCTGAACAGCACAGTTACTGAAAACAGTTTGTACTGCTCCTCTCTCCTTCTGCCAGGCTATCAGATAAACCCAACTAACTCTCTGTATTTACACACAATCAAACATAAGCTGTGTCTTCAACCCACTGTAGCCTGTTCCTGGCATGTTACAGGTTTTCTGCTTGACATTAGTTGTACCCAAAACAGCAGCAGTGAATTAGCTTAGAACAAAAATATAGTCACTCCATAGCATGTAACACAAAAGGGGCACAGGATAGGAAAAAAAAAAGAGAAACATTTTGTGAAGTAAGAATGATCACTCTCATCTCAGTAGTTCACAGGTATTTATCTGGTGCTACTTGAAAAAGAGCATGGAAGCAGCAGGATTCAAATGCATTCAAAATAGACCTGACACAGGAATCAAGAGTAGAAAAACAATCTCTTTTTGTTTATTTTATTTTCCTGTCCTCTAAGAACTGTCTCTGATTTGCAAGGGGTGAGAAAGTGAAAGAAAGGAAAATGGTTACAGCGTCTGAAAGCGTTTAAATGCCTTTACAGTTTTTGTCAGTAACAAGACTGATTTTCATGATCCAACCTTCATTTGGCACTGAAAGACCCCCACAAAACCAAACCAAAAAAACAGTCTCCCCCAAACAAGCCTCTCAGCAACTCTCCTTTTCATTCAGTGTCTCGGATACAGAATTTTCAGTGCTGACTACTGAGGAATAACACAAGATCAACTCCTTCAGAAGGGCCACGGCTTTGAAGGTTTTGCTTCCTGCACAGCCCTAGGGAATAGGCACAGCATCTCCCTTCCTTCTTCTCAGGATGACAGGATATCCTCGGGATGAGCGCAGTGTTGGAAGAGTTAAACATTAACCTGGCTGTGCCCTGGGCACTCTCAGCTGGCTAAGTGAAAAGTTCTAGGACCCCAGGAGAAATCCTGAGTTGCAGCTCTTTGATGAAGTACAGCCTTCTTTAGAAGCTGAAGCTCCAGCCCCTGAGTGGAGGCTCCTTCCCACCACCCCCTCCCACTGCCAGTCCCCCTAAGCAATAAAATATCAACTTAAACATAAAAGGACAGTGGCATTCATCCTCCACAAAGTCAGGACCAAATCCTGCAACCAATTTGATGACAGAAAAAAAAAATTAAAAGTAAATAGAGAATACACAGAAAATTGCTTGATCCTTTGTTACATTTCCAAGATATGGAGAACTACACAAACTGCCAGTAGCCGAGTGCTCAGAGTACATAAAGGAGTGTGATTTCACCATTTTGTTAAATATTGGTTTTACTAGATTTTTGTCTTATATTTCTTTAAAAATATTCACGTGTGAGATTGAAAAAAGTGTTTCTTTCAAAACCAGCTCTAGAAACCAACCTCGAAATAGGAGGAGAGGGGTGAGAGAGCAGCAATCACAGGTACAAGAATGGTCTGAATAAAGCAAGTCACCTCCTGCCCACCCAGCCTGGCACCTGATGGGAAGGAATTTTGGAAATGCTTAGGAACAAGCTAGCACTACATTTTAGATATGACTTTTTCATCTCTACATCCACAGGACTTTAAATTGTTTCATGTCTAGCTGGCTTGGAGAGGGGGGCACACACACACAACTGGCTTATAATTTTTTAATTATTTTTAGCTTTTCTTAATTTTTATTTCCATTTTGTTTGTTTGTTTGTCTGGGGTTTTATTTCTAAAGACCTTCAAAACAAGAGACAGCAAATCCACATCACCTTCTCATTCTGGCTTGCCAAAGCCATCAATCTCTGATCACACCCATTAGAATCTCACTGGAGCCAACAGGACATTTTGCGACAGCTTGACCAGTTGTTTGAGGAAAGAGTGTGTGATGGAGCAAAGCTAAATGGACACATCTGGGATACTTCTGACACTCCTCAGCAGGGCTAATATTGATTTCTTTTCTTTGGCTAGGTAAGTGCTGCCCAAACACATTACCTATGGTATGTAGTTCCAATCCAAATGATCAAAAGGAGATGTGCAGGTTTTTTTCCACTTACAGCAACATGAAGAGACACAGAGGAGGAAGAGACATCCACGCTAAGCTGCAGAGTAATAACCTCAAAAATCTCAAATCACTTTATCTTAAAGTTTGGTTTCAGAACAAAACTCTTGAAGAGAATCTTACGCCCTCCCATATAAAGACAGCAGCTCAAAGCTGCAAAGAGTTTTACTCAGGGAAAGGGAATATAATTTTCAGTGTATGATAAAAGGATATATTTGGACTATTCTCACATGCATAGGGGTAGCTAATTATATTTCAGCTGGTTATCATATAAATAAATGTGCACAATTCTGTACAAGGACACTATAAATGGCTCGATTAGACCAAGAACAAGGAACTTCTATTCCATACACCCTGATATACTAACTTACCACAGCACATGGCCATCCTTCTCCAATTTCAGATTTAAGGTTCTGTGTTAGTGTCAGAAAAAGTAAGAATTTTTTGTTTTGTTTTGCCTCATAAATTATTTTGATCTAAATCCTCAAATTTCATCAAGATTTCATACAAATTCAGAATGGTGACCCACAGTAAAAATCAGACATTCAGCAGTACAGAAAAACAGCACATGCTTATCTTACACTGTGTGAAAGTACCTATATTGCTCTAATTTTCATTAGATATATTAATAGATATTTCTCCTAGCAAGTACAGGAAGCTGAAGTGGAAAAATTAATTTTATTTCAATTTTAAAAGAATTGGGAAACGATGCTCTGATTAAAAAGCTACGCTACTTAAAACAGGAAAATAATTGGAAATTAGACAAGATTGCCTTTAATACAAACTTCTATATTAAGGAATAGCAAAGAGAAAAGCCCCTCTTTGTTTGAAGGAAATAAGAATTAGTTGAAAAAACATTACAAGCGTTATGTAAACAAACCCAAGAGATTTAGAGCTTCTGTAACACAGCAAATACATAAATTGTTTCAGAAGACACACATGTCAAAAGGCAGCGATTTACCATTCTAGAAAAGTTACACTCCAAAGTGCTACTGAAAAGGCAATACCAAGTCATTTCAAATATAATTAAGGAATACTCTCTAAAATAGCAGGATACAATTCAGTTTCATATTTTTCTTTCATGTTTCACAGGATTTTTACTTCTCGACAAACAATAGAGTGCACTGCCCAAACTGCCTAAGGAATACACTCCATACCTGTAGCACACACACAGGCACAGAGAGAAACGTACTGGAACACAAAACTGGCTGTGCACAGACAGAGGATTGCACAGAAAATGCAAATATATAAAACAAACCCACACACAGACGTGCTGCTACAGATCTGACTGTGCACGTGTGACTGCCGACCTCAAGCCTGAAAGACGACACACAAAATGGAAAAGAACAGGGAATGAGCTGCAGCCACTGTTGGTGTCACCCCTGCACAAGGAAACATATAAGTGTGACTGGAGACAGAGAGGGGAAATATTTCACTGTCATTGCGAGTCGAGAAATGTAATTAATTTCTCTCTCATGGGCTTTAGGACAATGACAATTTAATACAAGGCCAGTGGATGGAAAAGAAAGAAAAATGGAACAAACTGGCCCGGCACAATCACAGATCTCCTCTAGAGAGCTCGGCAGCGTGAGGCTCATATGCACTTGGAACAGATCAACATTTTATTGTTTCTTCCCTCCAGGAATTTCCTGTGAAAAAGAAATCATAGCAAAGCTTATCTTATAGACAGAGGCTACTCTGGGCTTCAATAGGAGCAAGAATTCCTTCCATATTGTTTTTCCTACTTATCCTATGCTTTTCACCTATTCTAAGCAAAAAAATAATTATTTTATATACTTTCTTGAAAGGTTCAAATAAGCATTTTTTTCATTCCTACTTACACTTTCACAGAGGTGCAAGCAACCTCCCAGGAGCTCAAGGGTCAGTCCTTTAAAAAACATTCTGTAAAATGAATAATCACGTCACTTATTCATGAATAATTTATATTTTTATACCATAATTTTTCTATCTTAACTTTGCTCTATGACATACAGAAATAGCAGCATAACATTTGGACTGACATATCTGTGAGAACAAACATCTACTTTTTAGCTACTCTAAGCAAAGTAGGCTTCAAGTATTGATAAATATGATCATAGACAAGTTACCTTCTCTATTTGATGAATAGCACCATGGATTTGAAACTAATTGCAAAAGTGGGGTTGGCTAATGAGGTGGCCCTTATCTTTTCTCAGCAGTGCAAGCACAAGTATTTTTCTGCTGGCTCAATAGTTCTAAATGCCCAAAGTGCCATTAACTAAGTTGAAATCTGATTAAAATATGAACTTCAAAATATTCACAACAGTTAATGCAGCTACACCCCACCCCCCAAAAAGAAACCCAAAAAGCTAAGGAAATTCTTATCTCTTTTCTTATAATTAAGCATGTGTTTTGAAAAATAATAATTAAATAGCTCTTTCCCTACAGATTCTGCCAGTTGTTTTGCTTCCCATCAGCATCTTTGAAAACAGTTTGTTAAGACAATAGTTATTTTTAATTATGGAACTATGGGGATGATGCCCTTCTACCTGCCTCAGTCTAAAAAGAAATTTGTGGGAAATGTAAAAGCTTAAGGACTATTAGAAAAGGACAGCGTGCCTTAGGAAAAAACAGGGGGAAAAAGTATGGAAAAAATGATCAGCCATTCCAGAGACTTAATGGATATCCACAAGGGCTTTGCTAATTACACAGGTTAATTACCGCTGAAACGCACCAGGCTCGGTCAATAAAGGAGCACAACCATAAACACATTAAAATGAGCACCCAGCACTAAAAGAGGTCCTTCAGTCCACCCCTTTCCTCCCCTTACAAATGAAAGACACTTCTAAAAAAGTCCTCAACAATTAGAAACTATGGCAAAATATTTTAAAGAGTGAAACTGACACAAACTCTTTGAAGTTTAGCACAGAATCCCCCTGCACACACACAAACACACAGGCATGGGAATCTACACACACACTCCTGTTCATCCCTGCACAGACATAACCCAGACAGACTCGCAGGGTAACTCCACACACCATTCCCACATCACAACATGAGTACGGTTAGAAAAACATAAAATATGTACACCAACCCTCACTGCACTGAAGCATTCACATGATGTGACAACCTGTGTCCACTTTTGAAATGTTACAGCCATTCTACACAACCTTTATTTCTTGTCAGCTGAGTATTCTATCAGTTGCATTCTAAGATGAAACTCTACGCACATGAACAGTTGAATCAGTTCCACATTTAAACGCTGCTGCACATTTTTAAATGGAGAAAGTAGGGAAACTGCTAAATGTCCAAATGAATGAAACACAGTGAGCCACAAAGTGGCCCACCCCGCGCACTCGGCACGGACGCGCTCTGGGCGCGGCGGCGGCGGGCGGGGACCAAAAGCTCACCCGCGCCTGATCAAGGGCTCAAAGCCCCGCCCGCAGCTCATGAATATGCAGCAGGGTGGAACATTTGCATCCCCTGGGACGGCCCATTGGTGGGGCGGCAGCCAATCAGGCGCCAGGGGCATGGGGGCAGCAGGCAGAGGGTGGGGGAGGGGTAGCAACTTGGAACAAAGCCTTGGAAATCTTTTATCCATACACGGGATGACTGGAACCATCACTTACATCAGGGTTATCTCTACGTGCTGTCTTTATGTCCTCTGACATCTAATGCATGGTTTTTAAAACAATAGATTAAAGGGGTTGCACTTTTTAAAGGTGCAAGGAACACTCAATTCAACCCTCACAGTTGAATCAATAACACTCCAAAAAATACCGACATCAGAAAAGCATCTCTTATAAGTCCTGAAAACCAGAAAAGGGACTTTCCACATGGGTGTCCTGTCATCCAGAACTAGAAGGGAAGAATTCAATAGAATAAAGAAGTCTATAAGTGTTCTGTCCAAGATCAAGGTGAGATTCTCTATCTTCTAACATTTCACTGACCTAGGAAGCAAGAATTTGGCACAGAATTAATACTGGAGAAAAATTAGACTAGTGAACGATCCTGAGCTCAGGAGAACCTGACTGTGCTGGGGAATCAGAGCTTTCACTCTGGGATATTAACTGCTCTGAAAGAGTGGGAAGAAACCAGTAACAAAGGCTGAGTTCAAATGCTCAAGAATAAACAACTCCTTCCTCACCAAAAGGTCTGAGCTACCCTTAACTCATCTCTAGACATCCATGGAAATAAAACAGCCTGACCTTGAACCCAAGGGAAACAAAGACAAATTCCAGGGCTTTAGCTGGAGCAAGGTTGGGGGGGGATGTGTCACTTCTCTATGAAATCACATGCTCCTCGTGACATCACATCCTTCCTGTGACATCACACCTCCCCTATGACATCACACCTCCCCAATGATGTCACATCCATCATATGACATCACATCTCTCCTGTGATACCATATCATCACTGTGACGTCATGTCCTCCCCCGTGACATCACAGCTCTCCTGTGGCATCACATCCTTCTTGTGACATCACACCTCTCATATGACCTCACAGCTCCCCTCTGACATCACATCTCCCCTATGACATCACATCCTTCCTGTGACATCACATCTCTACTGTGATATAATAGCATTCCTGTGACATCCCATGCTCGCCTGTGACATCACATCCTCCCCGTGACATCACAACTCCCCTATGACATCACATCCTTCCTGTGACATCACAGTTCCCTATGACGTCTCATCATCATAGGACATCACATCTCTCCTGTGACGTCACAACCATCATATGACATCACTTCTCCCTTGTGACATCACGTCCTCCCCTGTGACATGACATCCTTCCTGTGATATCACAACTCCCCTCTGCCGTCACATCCATCACATGACATCACATCTCTCCTGTGATATCATATCATCCCTCGCACATCACACCTGCCCCGTGATATCACATCCCCCGACATCACAGCTCCCCTATGACATCACATCCTTCATATGACATCACATCTCTCCTATGATGTCACATCCATCTTATGACATCAAAACTCTTTTGTGATACCATATCATCCCTGTGACATAACATACTCCCCTGTGACATCACATCCCCTTTATGACATCACATCCTTCCTGTGACATCACATCTCTGCTATGACGCCACATCCATCATATGACATCACACCTCTCCTGTGATCTCATATCATCGCTGTGCTGTCAAGTCTTCCCCATGACATCACAGCTCACCTATGACATCACACCTTCACTGTGACATCACATTTCTCCTATGATGTCACAACCATCCTATGACATCCCACCTCTCCTGTGATATCCTATCATCCCTGTGATGTCATGTCCTCCCCTGTGATATAACATCCTCCCCGTGACATCACAGCTCCTCTATGACATCACATCGATCATATGAAATCACACCTCTCCTGTGATATCTATCATCCCGGTGACATCACCTCCTCCCCTCTGACATCAAATCCTCTCTGTGACATCACAGCTCCCCTGTGACATTACATCCTTCCTGTGACATCACATCCTTCTTGTGACATCATATCATCCCTGTGACATCCCGTGCTCGCCTGTGACATCACATCCTCCCTGTGACATCACACCTCTCCGTGACATCGCATCCTGGTTGTGACATCATATCTCCCTTGTGATATCACATCGTTGTTGGGACATCAAGGCTCCTCTATGATGTCACATCCATCATATGACATCACATCTCCCCTGTGACATCACATCCAGTGACATCCAGATCCATCACAAGGTTGGGGGGGTGTGTGAGACAGGCAGAAGCACAAATGCCTGCACAGCCCAGAGCAGTCAGTGTGGTGCTGGGCTTGCTGCTGCAGAGACCCCCAGGGAACAAACCCAGGCAATAGTTTGGGTTTATTCATTGCTCTGTGTCAATGGAATAGAATGTTCTACAGGAGCTCTGTCCCCCTCTGTGGCACCGGGTGGCTCGAAGCTGAAGGGGGGGGGTCAAGTGCAAGTTCCCTTCTGAAGTGTGTGTCCCTAAGGAGGACACTTGTCTTATTATTGCTTATTATTTATAATATCTTACAGATCTATCATACAACAGCTAAGGATGGATTCTATAGAATATGTGCCATATA
>NW_020908327.1:0-1298 GCF_003984885.1 Neopelma chrysocephalum | reverse complement strand
GCAGCCAGCCAGCAGTTTGTGTGTGGGACTGGTGCTGATGCCCCTTCCCCACCTCTCCCTCCACTCCTCCCTGTCTCCACCCTTGTCTCCTCCCCAAACAGGGGCCAATCCCACTCATTTTTCCCTCCTGCCTCCGGATTTTCTCATCCCTACCTCACACAGGAGACTGAATTGGGCTGAAAACAAGGTTAACGGGGAACACAAACAACTGTATTTCAATGACACTGAACTTCACCATCGGGGTGGGCTCAGGGGAGGAGCGGGGCAGGACAGAGCAGCCCTGGGCACTGCGGTTGCTTTTGGCCCCACAGTCGTGGTCCCGCCAGGGAATAGTCTTGGTCCCAACAGGGAATCGTTGTAATCCACTGCAGCCAGAACTAGACCTGCTCATCCCACTGTTCAAGTCTTTTTTCCCTTAAGGAACTGCAGGAGCTCCAGGAGCAGGTTAAAGAATTGCCCCAGTATCTGTTGTTGGATTGAAATGGGTGTAAGATTGTCCAACTCCATTGGCATCTCCTCAGGGATCGGGTTGGACTCTGGCTCTGGATTCTGCTCAGGAGTCGAGGTAGTGGTTGGCTCTGGAGCTGGAGCAGCTGTTATTGCCGGGAGCAATCCCATCTGGAGCAGGATCCAGTCATGGAATTGCTGGGTGGAGGTGAAGATCCCGGGTCGTTTGGCCCCAGCACAGCCTTTTCCCCAGCTGGTCATTCCCACGAACCAGAAGTAGTCAGCTCTGTTGTCCTTGCAGACCAGGGGACCCCCGCTGTCCCCCTGTGGCAGGAGAGAGGGCTCAGGGTTTGCGGGGGGCTGGTGCAGCCCCAGGGCTGGCTCCTCTCTCCCAGCCCCTGCCAGAGCCACATTCCCAGCACGGGAAGGCTCTGCTTGGGGGCTGGAGCCTCCAGAGCCTCGGCAGCAGATCAGGGGCTTGTTAGGGTTGCACCCTCTCCCATCTCAGCACAGTGACCAGGGATGTGCAGAGAATGGATGTTCCAGGGTCACATCCACACCTTGGGGCTGCTGGGAGCACTGGCTGGGATTTGTGGGCAGAGCCAGGCCTTGGGGACAAGGGGACACGGGACTCACAGCTCGGGAAGGGGAGGGCAGCCCTGGGATAGGGGACAGGGACCCGTGGATGGGGAAGAGGAGGGCAGCCCTGGGATAGGGGATGTGGGACAGGGCAGCCCTGGGATATGGGATGTGGGACAGGGCAGCCCTGGGATATGGGACTGGGACCCATGGATGGGGAAGGGGAGGGCAGCCCTGGGATAGGGGATATGGGACAGGGCAGCCCTGGATAT
>NW_020908326.1:0-476 GCF_003984885.1 Neopelma chrysocephalum | reverse complement strand
GGGGGGGCAGCGGGGCCGGTGCCATCAGTGGTGGGTTCCCGGGGGTCTGTGGGGCCAGGGCAAAGCTGAAGGAGGGGGACATGATTGGGAGAGCTGCTGCTGGCACTGTGCCCTTGTCCTTCCTGTCAAAGGGCACTGGGCTCCTCCCAGGCTAAATTTCCTGCCTGCCCTCCTGCCGTTTCACTTTCACTCCTCGCTTGAGACACAGACAACGGAGCCCCGATTGGAGCAGGTGAGGGTCTGGCACTCGGGTTCACTGCCTGCACCCAGCCCTGGCTGCTTCTGGGGGACCCGGCTGGGCTGGGGGCTGCGAGTGCTGGGGCCAGGGAGACTCAGAATGTTGGTGTGAGGGAGGGGCAGCACTGGCCTGGAACTGCAGGTTTCTCTCTTAATGCCAAAACTGGGCTGACAGCTACCCTGGTGTCACTCGGTGCAGCAAACGGTGCCAAGATGGAAAATACAGTCCTGGAAACCCG
>NW_020908325.1:0-903 GCF_003984885.1 Neopelma chrysocephalum | reverse complement strand
TGCAGCTTTTGTTTGGGAAGGGGCCACTGATCTACCCAAACTGGTGTTTCTGTTTTCCAGGTTAGTTTGGGCAGCTGCAATTGTTCAGTGACCCCCTCTAAAAATTTTCCTCTGTCCCTAGTGTGAGTTGCCACTGTTCCATAGCATCTCTTCCCCAAAGTGTGACTGGTATGTTTAATACATACGGTTGTAGGGTCGCAGATCTGCCCTCTGGCCCGTAGACTGTTACCACTTCACGGCTCCTGACAGGGTGCTGGACACCTCCCACACCGCTGACCCTTGTATCTGTCGTGTGGGCTGGCCAGCTATGTGGCCAGTCCTTGGAGGCGATGATGGTGACGTCCGCCCCCGTGTCCAAAAGACCCTCCACCGTCACCCTCTGCGGGTGTCTAGACAAAGGGAAGAGAACGCGACACGTTAGTAAGGGTCTAGAGGTCCTCACTGAGGTCGCCCAATGGACTTCCGTCAGCGAGTTATCTCTCCGTTCTTCTTCCCAGGACACCGCGCAGAGAAGATCGTCGGTGGGGATCATTTTAGCCACTGGGAAGCGGTCCTCCAACTGCAAGGGTGGAAGGTGGATAGTTAGACAGATTGCGATGTTGGAGTTTGTCAACCCCGTCAGGAGCGTGGGAGTCACGAAAACACCCCTTGCCACAGCCGAGAGATGAGAGACTATTAAATAGATAGCGTTTGAATCTACTTCGGTAGACGGTGTGACTTTAATTATCTGTTCGCATTGATTTAAAAAAGGTACTGGGTGAGTAACAGCGAGGGTAATCCAATTCAAGGGAGTGCATTGATTTTGGAGAGGGACGAGTTCTGCCGGAGGTTTCTCAACTACGGGGTGGCTGGGCGTGATGTTTGGCGCAGGATGGAGCGTAGTTGAGGGGTTATTTGTGTCCT
>NW_020908324.1:0-7351 GCF_003984885.1 Neopelma chrysocephalum | reverse complement strand
GACCGTGCTCAATAATGAAGTCTTTAAGACGTCTGTATACGAATTTCTGGGAGGTGGACAGCGCGAGTCCCATTTCGGTGTTATGGAAATCCTCCCTTTTCTGTTAAAAATGTTGGGGTATTGGTGTTGGGGTGGGTGTGGAATGTCCCCAGCTGCTCACCTTCTCCGGTGCGTCGACCCGTGCAGCTCTGCAGCCCACAGTCGTCCGTTCAGCTGGGGGGACCGGCGGGACGATCGCCTCTCCGGCGTCGCCTGAGCCCGAGTGTAGACACAGGAGTTTCCTCAATGTGAGGGACCTCCGACTGTGCCCCACGTTGGGCGCCACTTGCCACGGCCCGAGGGGTAAAGGGAATGGGGACGCGGCACTGCGAATGAGGGTCAGGACACAGTTGAAGGTCGGTGAAGCAATGCCAATTTATTAAGGGAAAACAGGGACTTAAATAGGGTAGGTCCGAGGGGAGGTTCCAGAACTGGGGAGGAGCATGGGATTGACAACCCAGGGAAAGCGAGGATTGGAGGATGAGGGAGAGGTAGGTGTAATCTTGGAGTATCTAGGGGAAGGGGCCAATGAGAGCTCACTCTGCACTGCGGCAAACCTTAGCCAATCAGCAGCAGAGGAGCGGGAAAGCAGGGGAGAACAAGGAGGTAAACAACTTAAGGCGGGAAAGTCTGAGGGGGAAGAAGGGCTAACATGGAGGGTACATTAAAATTTTCATAAAAACCAGTGGCAAACAAGGGTACGAAAGTAGGAACAAATAACACAGTATAACTGGGGAAAGTAACAGTCAGTCCGTGATGTGAAAGTCCATTCGGTGTATTTCAAAGTTCATAGTCCACTCAATTTCCATACAATTCTCTCCACTTCTTGTATCTCTCCCAATCTGACATTTGATCCTCCACATCTCCCCCTTCTTTATTTATGGACACAACGTTGGCGTTGATCGATTTCAGGAACAGCTGGCGGAAACAAACAAAAAGACAGGGCAAGCAAGTGCATAGAGCAAAAAGACCACCCACAGAAATCAGAGCCAAAATTAATATCTTTCTAAGCCAATTAGGGATTGACGGGAATTTGAGCCAATCGAAAAGTCCGTCTAATCCCTCACTGCGGGATTGACGGATATCTTGGACTAAACCTTTTAATTGATCGATACTTTTGTGAATTGATTGAGCATGATCTGAAAAGTTCATGCAGCACATGCCCTCGAACTCTTGGCACCCATGTCCATGTGCCAAGAGTAGGAAGTCAATAGCTGCGCGATTTTGAAGACTAACTTCTTTTAGTTTCTGTGTGTCTGCTAACAACCCCTCTATCGCCGTTGTTGTCGCGTTCGCTTCCTTCGTGAGCCAGCAACCGAGGTGGGTGAGAAGTGACAACGCGTGAGCTGTTCCTATTCCTGAGAATGGAAAGGAAGCCCAGAAATTTTTAATGCGAGGCCAGATGTAGATGTGAGAGTCGCAGTCCTCAGGGAATGGTAGAGGTGGTGGAACGGTAAAGGAGGGTGGAACAAGGAGAGGAGGTGTTTTAGGAGCAGGAGCGGCAAGAGGTACTGGGGGTTTCGGAGGCGTAGGACGAGGTTTTGGGAGGACTGGACGTTCGTATAGGACAAATGTTCTTTTGGTTCTGGTAATTTTTGACAAGGGAGAATTTAGGGCCTGATCTTGTGGGGAGGAGGTTTGGTCTGGAAGTTGAAATTTGGCCGGATTGAAAAGGGCAAGTTTTCCCACTGTGCAAGGGCCACCCTCTGGGTATGCAGGAATCCCCTGCTAAGCCCGGTCCCCGCACAGAAGGAAATACCCTTGGGGAAGTTTCCTCCACCTCGGTATGGTCTCTGTGGTTACCGCTGTGATCACGGAGTGGTTGCACCACGAAGAAGGAAGCTCGCGATAGATGGGTTTGTTAGCAGAGACATTAAAGGGAGTAAACAATTTGGGTTCTGTGTAGCGGTGAAATAAAATGCAGGTGTTAGTAGGGATAGATCTAAGGAGATCGATCTCTTGAGGAGGGTCAAAAGAGAGGTGAGTGCGAGAGACTGCTTGAGCGAGAGTAGCGGAAGTGAAGGGAAGAGGGTCTGTAATTCGGGTTAGTGGTAAAAACGCATTCCAATCGTTAACAGAAGCGATAGGGACTCCTACGAGACAGGTTTGAAAAGGGTTGCCAGCGCCCGACTGGGCCAGACACAGAGTGTCCGTTCCCGTTGCTTTGGCCAACGTTACCCATAGATTTTCGGTAGGTTGTTGCATCCAATCCTTTAGGGGGAAAGATGTGGAGATGCCGGTAAGTTTCAAGATGACGAAGAGGATGGAGAGGTGGACGGTCCGCATGTCGGGTCTCGTTCTTGATATATTCTTGTCCGTCTGGTTGGGACCCACTTTGGTCCTGTTGGTCCTGCAATACATGCGTACCCTTTCCCCCAAGTGATTAGGGAGAAAGGGCCCGTCCAGGATTCTGTAATTGGATCTTTATACATGATTTTTGCTTTTCGATTATTTAGTACATCTTCTGATTTAAAGTGCTTGTCTACAGGACTTCTGTCTGTGTGAGTTTCGTGTTCCTCTGCTAAATTTAAAAAATTTAATACATACATGACTTTCTCCAATCTTTCTTGGGGAGTTAGGCCAATACTCCTCCTTTTTTGTTTATTAAGCAGATTTTTGATGTTTTGGTGGGCTCGTTCTACTATACCTTGTCTTGTGGGGTTGTGAGGAATTCCGGTGGTATGGTGAATTCCCCAATCATCAAAGAACTTTTTCGTGTCTGCTGATACATAGGATGGTCCGTTATCGGTTTTAATTTGTTTGGGGACTCCCATCCTAGCAAAAGCAGACAGGAAATGTTTCTTGACGTCTCTGCTTTTTTCCCCAGAATGCGCGGTGGCTACGATCATTTTTGAAAATGTGTCTACAGACACATGAACATACTTTAATTTGCCAAATTCTGGTACGTGTGTAACATCGGATTGCCAGATCTCTAACGCTGTTAGCCCCCTGGGATTTGTCCCCTCTGGAACCAGTGGGGCAATTTTTTGGCAATCGGGACACGCTTTTAGAATTTCTTTTGCTTGTGTTAATTTGAGACCGAATTGTTTTTTTAGCGATCGCGCATTCTGGTGAAAAAATTCATGGGAAATTTTTGCTTGTTGGTACAAATTTGGGGTAACCACCATACCTGCCAGATGATCGGCGATCTGGTTCCCCTTCGCCACAGGACCCGGTAGAGTAGTATGGGATCTCGTATGTACAATGTAATATCTGAATTCTCTAATTTCTATTAAGAATAATAATTTCTTCAGTAGATCATATAATTTTTCATTAGATACTTCTTTTAGATATGAATTTTCGATCCGTTTGACGATGCCCACAACGTAAGCCGAATCTGAAACGATGTTGATAGGTTCTTTATCGAAAATTTGGAAGGCGCGAACAACTGCTGATAATTCTACGATTTGTGGGGAACCTTGTACTTTATGAATGTCTTGGTGCCAATTATTCTTTTGTTTCCAAACAATTACCGCATTTCCGGTTCTCCCTGAGCCATCGGTAAAAATGGTTTTTGCATTTTTGATGGGTAGATCTGATTGCATGACTTTTAATTTTAATGGAATTGGAATTATTCTTTGTAGAAGCGGGCACGCCGGGAGGTGAAACTTCACTTCTCCCGGGTAACCCCCGATGGCGATTTGAAAGTCTGTAGAATTTTGCAGCAGTTGTTCCAGATGTTCAGAAGTCAATGGGAGGTAGATGTAATTCGGTTCCTCTCCACTGAGTTCTAAACACCTGGTGCGGCCTTTGAAAATTAGTTTGCCAATCATCTCTGCCAATGTTATGATTGTTTTTGAAAATTGGTGGGGGAGGAACAACCACTCCCACAGACAGAAGTCTTTCTTATCCGTTGTGAATTGTCCCAATATAGCTAGCGGTTGGTGTTTTTCTCGAATAATGACTAATGAGGATGGCAGTCCCTCCATCCTGCGATTTGTTTGTCTCTCGGATATTTTTGTTTCGACGGTGGCAAGGGCTTTTTTGGCGTTAGATGTTAAAAATCTGGGGGAGGACAGATCTGCATCTCCTTTTAGAAGCTCGAACAGTGGGTGCAAATCACCGGTTGTGATCCCCAGCACAGGTCTGATCCAATTGATCGCTCCCAGTAGTTTTTGGAGGTCGTTTAAAGTTCGGACTTTTTTGTCAATTTCAACTGATTGAGGTTTTATAGTTTTTGCGTTAATTTGGAGTCCGAGGTACCTCCAAGGTGCTTCTTTTTGTATTTTTTCAGGGGATATTTCCAATCCATTTGAATTTAGGGCCGCAATTGTGGCATCTAATGTTTGTCTGACTGATAGCTTGGTTTTTGCGCAAATCAATACATCATCCATATAATGGAAAATGATTGATTGCGGAAATTTCTTTCTAATTGGTTCCAACACCTTTGCCACAAACATCTGACAAAGTGTTGGAGAATTTTTCATCCCCTGAGGAAGCACTTTCCACTGGAACCTGCGATGGGGTTCACAGGCGTTGATGGCAGGGACTGAAAATGCGAATTTAGCCGAATCAGCCGGATTCAAATATATGTGGAAAAAACAGTCCTTAATGTCAATTACCACTAGGGGCCATTCAGCAGGGAGCATGGATGGTGATGGCATTCCCTGCTGGAGGGCTCCCATTGGTTCTAGGACCTCATTAACTTTGCGCAGGTCCTGGAGAAATCTCCAGGAACCTGAGGATTTTTTAATCACGAACACTGGAGTGTTCCAGGGACTGGTGGAAGGCTCCAAGTGTCCTTTAGCCAATTCTTGATTAACCAGATCATTTAGAATTTGCAGCTTTTGTTTGGGAAGGGGCCACTGATCTACCCAAACTGGTGTTTCTGTTTTCCAGATCAGTTTGGGCAGCTGCACTTGTTCAGTGACCCCTCCTAAAAATTTTCCTCTGTCCCGAGTGTCAGTTGCCACTGTTCCATGGCATCTCTTCCCCATAATGTAACTGGTATGTTTAATACGTACGGTTGTAGAGTTGCAGATCTGCCCTCTGGCCCGTATACTGTTACCATTTCCCGACTCCTGACAGGGTGTTGGACTCCTCCCACACCGCTGACCCTTGTATCTGTCGTGTGGGCTGGCCAACTGTGGGGCCAGTCCTTGGAGGCGACAATGGTAACGTCTGCTCCCGTGTCCAAAAGACCCTCCACCGTCACCCTCTGTGGGTGTCTAGACAAGGGGAAGAGAACGCGACACGTTAGTAGTGGTCGAGAGGCCCTCACTGTGGTTGCCCAATGGGCCTCCATCAGCGAGTTATCTCCCCGTTCTTCTTCCCACGACACCGCACAGAGAAGATCATCCGTGGGGATCATCTTGGCCACTGGGAAGCAGTCCTCCAGCTGTAAAGGTGGAAGGTGGACAGTTAGACAGATGGCGATGTTGGAATTCGTCAACCCCGTCAGGAGTGTGGGAGTTACAAAAATGCCCCTTGCCACAGCCGAAAGATGAGAGACTATTAAATATATTGTGTTTGGGTCTAACTCTGTGGAAGGCACAACTTTAATTATTTGCTCGCACTGATTTAGGAGGGGTATTGGATGGGTAACAGTAAGGGTTATCCAATTCAAGGGAGTACATTGATTTTGAGGAGGGACAAGTTCTGCCGGAGGTCTCCCGATTACGGGGTGGTTGGGCGCGGAGTTTGGCGCAAGATGGAGCGCAGCTGAGGGGTTGTTTGTGTCCTCGCGCCCCCCTGAGCGCTCTGCTCCCCGTTTCCCGAATGCTCACAAGAGCATTGACGTAGGTCGGGTAGGGAGCTGAAGGTGACTTTTCGCTTCATTCCGGGAGATTTTCTGGGGGGAAGGGGTTCACCATTAATGTTGGTCACCGACCTACATGCCGATGACCAGTGAAAACCCTTCCCACACCTCCGGCAGAGGGATTTGGGTAAGTTAGATAAGTTGGGTTCTGAAACAGTCTTGGGGCAGTGCTTCTTGAAATGGCCTTTTTGTCCACAATTAAAACACGTTTGGGGCCCAGTGAAGGCAGCAGCCAATAGGCGTGCTTTATGGGAGTTGGAGCCAATGTTTTTACAGGCTTCGATCATCTCAACCAGAGAGGGATCCTTGAGCATCTTTAGTGCTTTTTGACAGTCTTCGTTCGCTTTTTCAATAACCAATTTATTAAATAGAATTTCTTGGCTTTCTTTTTGATTGACTTGTCTTTTAATCGCTTCTTTTAACCTTGTAATAAAATCAATAAACGGTTCTTTGGGGCCTTGATTAATGAGAGTGAAAGAGGGCGTCTGGACATACGCGTCCGCCACCCTCTTTACTGCCTCTAATGCCAATTCTTTAGTAATTTCTAAAAATTTGGGCTCAATTCTGGATTGATCCCCTCTGGTTGAGTAGCTCCCCTCACCATAGAGCATGTCTATGGCCTGCCTCACTGGGATTCCCCTTCTTTCCATTTTTTCGTTTACATAGGTTACAATTAATTTTTTCCACTCAGCCTCGAATACTGAGGACTGAATAGTTGTAAAGAGACCATTAATGACTGCTCTTATGTCATAGGGAATGAGTAGGTATGCCAGGAAGAAGGACTCCAGGAGACCGATCGTGTATGGCGCTCCCAAGCCATACTCGACCATAGCTTTTTTAATATCCTTTAACATGGGATATGAGATCGGCCTCCATTCCGGAGCCTTTCCTTCTTCCAAAAATATCGGAAAAGCTTTTAAAAATTCGGTGTCATTGGCCTGAGCTGCTTCCTCCCTGAAAGGCTTCCAGATGTTAGGCATCTCACTGGGCCTTTCAGGGGAGCGCTGTGTATGGCTTGTGTCATAGTCTGGGTCAGTGTCAGTGTAGCGGCAGGCGGGGTAGGCCTTGGTGTTGTGGGCCCTATGGGCGCGGCCATGTTGCCGGAAGCCGGCTTTGACCTTTGGCCTAGCCCCGCCCCTCACCTCCCTTTCACCCCCGGAAGGTGACCTCTCAGGGGAGGAGGTGGAGCTGGAGGGAGTGGACGAACACGTGGGTGACTCAGGGGAGGGGTCTCTGACGCGCGCAGGAGGGGGCGGAGGTGGTCTGGAGGGTGGTGCCACGAGGGCCCGCCCCCTCTCTTCCCGCGCTGATGGTTCCCGCGGCGCTCTTTCCCGCCTCCGTCCCGCGCGTTTCCCGTTTCCCTCCTCCTCGCCGCCATTTTGTGCTCGCCGTAGTGGTGTCTTCTCCCTCCCGCCATTTTGTGTATGCCGCAATTGGTGTGACGTAGCCGATTTTTCTTGTTTCTTAGCCGGTACATGGAGGCTGCTGTTCTCGTTCATCATTTGGTGCTGTAGCACCATCAGAACTAGCCTCCAGGCGATGAGTGCCTTTTTT
>NW_020908323.1:0-751 GCF_003984885.1 Neopelma chrysocephalum | reverse complement strand
AGGAACCTGGAGAAGGGACTAAATGTCAGATTGCCCTTGCACAGATTTACAAGGGCCTGAAGTCTGTGAAAGACAGAATTCTGGATCCTCGTGGCAGAAAAATGAAAAAAAGTCTCAAAAAGACAGACAAAAAGAAGACTTTAGAAGAAATTTCTGACAAAAACCCAGGGGATCCTTCCAGCAGTCACAGTACCTGTGTTCCCATCGCAAAAGCAGAGAGTTACAGTGACAAAAGTGATGATGACTACATTGTATTCACAGAAACAGAACACAGAAAACAGGTAAGAACTATTAATATTTAAAAAAAACCTGTGACTTACATTTGTAATTGCCATCTCAAAGACAACAGTAAATATTATCCCTTCTGTCATTTCTGCCATTTTACTTTCTTTGTTCTTCTAGTGCAAGGGCTACCAAATAGTCTTCATTTTGCCAAAGAGATTTTGAATATCCACTTTTTCACCATTCTCTTCATGGACAGCCCTAATTCTGCTTTTGTCAGTTTTGTTTCCATCTATTGCTGTCAACTGATAAATGAAGTTTGATCGACACAGACATTCCTTTTTTTTGTCTCCTTTGCCTTACACATTTTGGAAGGCAGGCTCTTCTGCTGCTTACATGTCTCAGTTGCCATTTCCTGTGGTTTTGGTCATATTAGGAAGCATTGTCAATGGCATGTCTTTAGGCAAGTTCTCAAAGAAAAAATCACCTTAGAATCATCTGTGGCCATTTCAAATATGTTATCCAGAAG
>NW_020908322.1:0-496 GCF_003984885.1 Neopelma chrysocephalum | reverse complement strand
GACCCAAGCCCTGCTCCTCGGGAGTGGCCGACCATGGCTGCTCATGGGAAGCAGAGAACAAACCCTGCTGTCTTTCACTTCTGCGCGCGCAAGCATCGCTTTGCTTTTTGCTTTAAAAAACCTGCCTTATCACAAACCACTATTTTTTTTTTCCACCTTACTCTTTCCCCTGTCCTGCTGGGAAGGGGAGTGACAGAGCAGCTGGGAGGGCACCTGGTGTCCAGCCAAGGTCAACCCACCACACACCTGAACACTTCCAGAGACTCCACCACCTCCCTGGGTTACTTGTTCCAATGCCTGAACACTCTCTCAGTGGAAAAAGGTTTCTTTAATATCTAATATGAACCTTTCCCATAGCAATTTAAGGCCATTCCCTCACAACCTTTCACTATAGCCTTGGCAGAAGAGACTGACCCCCACCCCACTAAAAATCTCCTTTCAGGTCACCGTAGAGAGCAATGAGGTCCCCCCTGAGCCTCCCCTTCTCCAGACTCAA
>NW_020908321.1:0-490 GCF_003984885.1 Neopelma chrysocephalum | reverse complement strand
AGATGCAGGCCAGGAGCGGACAGAAGAGCAGCTCCGTGCCCGTGGCCACTTCCGCCGGGCAGCACAGGTACCTGCAGCCATCCCCTCCTGGGCTGGGCTTGCTGTCACTGCTCAGCCCAGCACTGCTGTCACAGCCCTCCAGGGGACATCCATCTCTTCCTTGCCTTCCTCCTGTAGCTGGTTTGCAGATTCATCAGGTGCATTTGGCGTGAAGGGACCCCTTTCATGGCCACTGGGGGCACGGCAAACTTGGTCCTCTTCAATGCCCAGACCAGCACTGCCCTGCTGGATTTGCCTGTGGAGAGCGGTGTCTACAAAGGGAAGCAAGTAAGCAGCCTGTGACCAGGGCTCCAGTGCCCCAGGGATGCTGTGGCCCCTCACGCCGGCTGCGCTGGGCCCCCTCAGCCTTTGAGACCAGCAGAGTGTGGTGGCAAGGGGAGCACTTCTTGGGGGAAGCTGGGCAAGTTGCTGGCTCTGGCAGCTCTCCAAC
>NW_020908320.1:0-591 GCF_003984885.1 Neopelma chrysocephalum | reverse complement strand
GGGATTTTTCTGGAATGTGGGGATGGCAAAGGCAGGAAAGGGGAAGGAATTCTGTGGGATACTGGGAACAATTCCTGCATGGAAAGGGTTTCCAGGCCTTTCCCAGCTCCCAGAATCCCCAGGGATCAGCTCCCGAGCCGCTCCATTGTTCCCAAAGTGCTGAGCTCGGGAAAAGCCACAATCCCAGCAAAACACTCCCAGGCAACCAAAACAACAGGAAAAGCACATCCAGGATCCTGGAAAACTCCCCCTCACCCACCACAAATCCTCCCCCTGGGGGTTGTTCCCTGTCCTTTTCCCAAGGAATTTTTTCCTGCCCAGAAGGGGACAAATCCCTGGGAGTGTCCAAGGCCAGGTTGGATTCCCTGGGATAGCGGGAGGTGTCCCTGAACATGGAATGGGATGAGCCTGAAAATCCCTTCCCAGCCAAACTATCCCAGAATTCCACAATAAAGGACACTCAGGATCCAGTCAGAGGGATTTTTATGGAATGTCGGGGTGGCAAAGGCAGGAAAGGGGAAGGGAGACCCTTCTCTGATTCCCAAGATTCCCAGGGAACCCCCTTGTTCCCTGAACTCCTTCCCAGGGAGG
>NW_020908319.1:0-487 GCF_003984885.1 Neopelma chrysocephalum | reverse complement strand
GCTGGAGAGTTCTTCAGGACACCCTCCTGGAAAGCCCACCCCTGGCTCTGGTACAGCCCTCCCTGAACTGGGGAGGCACAAGGGGAGGTCACTGTGGGTGAGACGAGTCACTGGCCAGAGTCCTTTCTCTGTTCCTGCTGTGTCCCCTGGGGTTGCAGAACTCTCCTTTACCAGTTCACAGGCAGATTTAGTACTTGATCTCTGGTAACTCCACCCTGGGCAGGATTCTGCTCCAGGGTTCCATTCCCTGCTGACTGGATGGGATGCGCTGTCCCTGCAGATCCTCTGTGCTCTCCTGCACTTCCTGATTTCCTACAGACAAGTCCTCACCTGCCATCAGAGCCCTCACAAGCTGCAGAGCCCCAGGCAGGTGACTTGGAGACCATTTGCCACTGGCCACCAGCACAGAACATCTGAACCAGCCCTCAGGCCCTCAAGTACCCCAGTGAGTCGCTTCTCTCACTGCAGGGACTGAATGGGGAAACAA
>NW_020908318.1:0-576 GCF_003984885.1 Neopelma chrysocephalum | reverse complement strand
GGCACTGCCAGCAGCACACAGACGAGGTCTGCGGGCAGCACCCGATCTGTCGAGTACTGCCACAGCACGCCAGACTGTGAGCCGCCAGTGGCCGAGGAGCCACAGCGAGTAGAGAGCGAGTGAGGATCCTCCTCTCCTCTCCTGGCCCCGCACACCCCTGTCCTGTGGAGGGCTGCAATCCCTGGGGAGGCTCTCTGGGCTGGCACAGCCCCAGCCAAAGGGCACCTGCCTGCGCTGCCCGTGGTAGAAGCGGCCCCAGCCGGGCTGGGCCTCATATTTAGGGGGTCTCCTCTGAAGAAACCCAGAGCTGTTCCGATCCCTCCCTCTCCAGACCCTTCCCCAGCTCCCTTCCCTTCTCTGGACTCGCTCCAGCCCCTCAATGTCTGTCCTGTAGTGACAGGGGTAACTGTATCTGTTCAGTAGACACATGTTGATGCTGTAGCTTTCCTAGAAAACATAAAACCTATCCTAGATTTCACTCTATTTTGTTGGGCTTTTCCGCCAGGTGAGGCATCACAATTATCTGGGCACCCTGTCATGCATTCCATAAATAGGAGGCAGGACCAGACCATGAGA
>NW_020908317.1:0-1981 GCF_003984885.1 Neopelma chrysocephalum | reverse complement strand
TGTGACTCTGCTGACGTCCCAGAGCTCCCAGGGGCACACTCAGGGCGGAGCTTCAAGCTCCCCCGTCCACACAGACAGAGCCCGTGACACAAAGCCCATTTCTTGGCCTCAATGAGCATTTTCCTCTTCCAATAAAGGAGTTCTAGAATACAAGGTAGCATGTATTGTATTGTTTGCCTCTTCATCTCCTTTTCCTGAAGATACCATTGGAGCACTACTCACTGATACCACCTCTCCTAACCATTTTGTGCCCTCTGCAGAGTCACTGAGGTTGCTTGGTGGAGAATCTTCAGTTCCAGGCACCTCCAGGGCCCCACTGCTGCTGCCACCACCGCCCTGTTTTGAATTAAATGTAAGAGGCTCTTGGGATCGCCGGCCAACCCAGCACAGTTATCCTGCACCTGCAGCTGGGAGGCCAGTGCTCACAGCCCTGTCTTTCACAGAGATTTCATCTTTCCAACAGCTTTGGCTGTTTGTCCCACCTTTCCTATCACATGGTTGGAATCAGCTCAATGCCAGCCTTTTCTGGCCTTTCTGTGCAGGGCTGTTTAACTTTCCTGTGGCTCAAAGCCAAGCTCCCTGTTACACCTCATTAATCCCTTCTTTCCAAGTTGCCTCCTGCATCCTTCTAGTGACTATTGTTGTCAGCTATTGTAGGTGGTGGGGCACTGTCCCACCTTTCAGCCATGCTGTCTCCATCACTGTCTGCTCCCCCACCACAATCAGGGCGGTGTTCCATTGTGGTGGCCTCTCCAAGGACCAGTTAATCCTCATAAAGTGTCTTTTTAGCTGCCAGGCTCTGCTCTCGATTCACTTTGGACGTGTTTCATCCCAGTCCTGAGTGGGCATCTCTCTCTACCTCACATTTATTGTTAAATAAAAATCCATACTATTGACTTTGACATATAGTCAGTCTTGCTTGCATCTTAATTTGGGCAGAGGCATCTCTCTAATAATTTTAATAACCTGATCATAACACTCGGCCACACAAGGACACAGCTTCCTCTCTCTGTCATGGCCCAGCCAAGCAACAGGCAGCACCAGTTTTCAGCACATCAGCCACACAATACCTGCACACAGCAACCTTCACAAGAGAAATTAGGAACATCGGGAGTAGCTCCATCCCAAGCTGTGAAAGGCAGCCCCTTGGATGGGGATGCTGGAGCCCAGGATATAGCTGGTGCTGCCCTTGGCAGCATGGCATGGCCCTGCTCTGTCCAGGCAGGGATCTGGTTCCCCAGGTGAGCAGTTCCCTCTGCTGCTGTGGCTCAGCAGAGGAGGACAGAGCCTGTCACCAGGGGAGTCCCAGGAAGGGGAACCTGCTTGCAGGGGCCCCCCATCCCTGATGGGTTTGGAGGCACCACCCTTTAGTTCTGGGAGTGAGGCCAGTGAAAGGGCTCAGATAACCAAAATAGATTATCCTGGTCCCAGGCCGAGGGCAGGATGGGACCTGGAGCAGCCCAGCAGGGGTAAAGGCAGTTCCAACAGCTTTAGCACCAACTGTCCCTGTACACTGCTTGTTCCCAAGCAAAGCCCCCACAGTGTCCCCTGTACCTTTTGTTGGCAGGGGGACAGCAGCCTGTCTGGGCCAGTGCACCCAGTAAAGCCCAGGGAACAACCAGAATCCTTATCAGCACTTTCCCTTCTCATTACAGGGAATGTACAATCCATTTTCCATGTACAAGGAGTTTCAAACCAAACCTAGGCACAAGGGATGTCTTTGAAGCATCATCTCCCTGCCACATACACCCAGACACGCTGCTGTCACCACCAACCTTAGCTCCTGACCAGCAACACCAGGACACAGCCCCTGCCCAGACAACTGACTTGGACAGAAGATGGGAAAGCAGCCATTAGAGCTTGGCAGAATCATTCCTTTTGTTCCTACCACCCATGTCTCTTCTGGCAGCAGCCAGAGACAGCCTGGGTTAACAAAAAAAAAAAATCACCTGCAAGTCTTGCATCTCCAAGCATCCTGGCA
>NW_020908316.1:0-401 GCF_003984885.1 Neopelma chrysocephalum | reverse complement strand
GGGGGCTGTGGGGGGTGGGGGGTGCGGGCGGGGGTCCCGGGGGGGGGGCTGGGGGGTCCCCCCCCGGCCCAGGGCGGAGCTCAGGTACTGCCGGACCTGCTGCCTCTGGGCCGCCCGCAGGTGGTACCGGGTCGGGTTCTCCAGGTGGGTCTGAACCTTCAGAGGGGAGGGGGACGGGGTTCAGGGGACCCCCGACACCAAGAGCCCCCCCATATCCCTCCTGACCCAAAACCCCCGCCCTCATATCCCCCTGCCCGCCCCAATCCATTCCCCTCAACTCTCAGAGCCCCCCACACCCCCCTGACCTGCGCCCCCCAACATCCCCCATTTTCCACTCCCAGAGTCCCCTGTATCTCCCTGTCCCCCCCCCCAAATTCCCAGAGTCCCCCCCCCAAATTCCC
>NW_020908315.1:0-1602 GCF_003984885.1 Neopelma chrysocephalum | reverse complement strand
CCCTGGCACAGCCAGCGCCGCTCCCAGCACTGGCCTCTCACCCCAGGTCATTGGGCTTGTTCTTCCCTCCAAGGAGGGACAGCAAATGACCAGCTCAGGAGTCCATGTTTGCCCTGCATGGACAAGACATGCCCACGTGTCACGGCTTGGGGCTGGGGGGGTGGAAGGCTTAGACAAAGTTGATGGCAGAAGCCGTCTCGTTGAGCTACGAGGTGCAGAAAGGATCCCCCTGCTTTCTAAATTCCTTCTCAGAGAGGAGCCTGGCTGTGGCTGGATCCAATCTCAGGCTCAGAGTTTGGTTTCAACTGAAGGAATTATAGAGGTGTGATTCAATCACTTTGTCCTGCACGTTTTAGTGATACCAAATCAGAAATATTTCTATAAAATGAATTATTTATTATGACAAATGAACAGAAAATTGATCAGACAAATGATCAGATGACAGACCTGAAACAGAATTATTTACTGCACAGTATAAAAGCCAAAAACTCCTAGTAGTATAGTGTGAGATAGGACAGTGCAGTCTATAAAAGTCATTCCATTAAAGCAATTGGATCAAAGCCAGCAAAAAGAAACAATCCTGAAGCAGAGACTGAGGTAACTCACCCCACAACGACAGGGGGTAGTTCTCTCTCTTTTTTTCTTAACCCTTGGGCAGTGACCATGAAGAGCTGTCCCTTCTTCATGGCAGAAGTTCCACACACTTCAAGGAAGTCTGTGGAAGAATCTGTCACATGAAAGTTGGACGGGGCTTTTATAGTTATCAAGGGTTTGACTGTCGGACATAATTCCAGGCCAGGGAGCAGCTTCTCTGTCAAATCCTGCTTCAAAAAGCAGGATGTGTGTTTGAAGTTTCATGAAGGATTTGGGGTTGAGCATAATTCAACATTAAAAACAGCACCTTGACACCAGCAGTAACTCACCACAGAGAGCTTGCATTGTTTGCATTCTCTGACCAGTTTTTAGGTATTATCAGAGCTGAGCATCCTGCCAGCAATGGCCCCTTGATTCCATGAGGTTCCAAAATCTCTCAGGGTTCCTTTGGTTCCATGAGGTTCTGCAGTGTCACAGTGGCCCTGATGATTTCATGAGTTTCCACTATGTCCCAGGATTCCTTTAGTTCCCTGCAGTATCACAATGGACCCTGGATTCCTTGAGGTTCCACAGTGTGTCTTGGATCCTCTGGTTCCTCAAGGCCCTGCAATGTCACAGTGGCTCTTTGATTCCACCATGTTCCAAACTCTCCCAGGGTTCCCTTGGCTCCAAGAGGCTCCCCAGTGTCCCACCTGCCCCTTGATTCCAGGAGGCCCTGCAGTGCCAGAAGTCCAACCCTCTGCAATAAGCAGGAAGATCCACAACTAGATCAGGTTGCTCAGAGCTCTGCCCAACCTGCCCTTGAATGTTTCCAGGGATGAGGCATCACCTCTCTGAGCAACCCGTGCCAGTGTTTCACCACCCTCACTGTTAAAAATTCTTGGCTATATCTACTTCAAATCTGCCTTTTTTTAGTTGAAAACTATTTGTCCAATCACAGCCATGTCCAGGTGTTGGAGACGACGGGAAAAGTATCACACGACCACAGTATTGATCATGACTAATCCA
>NW_020908314.1:0-328 GCF_003984885.1 Neopelma chrysocephalum | reverse complement strand
GCCGCCGCCGCCGCTGCCCATCGTGCCCGCGGAGGAGCTTGTGGCCGGGGAGCCCAGCGAGAAGCCGAGTCCGAGCGACAGCGCCGTCATGGAACAGCCGCTTGTCGACCCTAACGTACCGCAGGTCAGTAAGTCCGTTCTTTTCGAGTTCTTCCTAACTATTGTCCTCTTTTCCTCTGTGTTTCCCCACGTGTTGTGGATGGGCAGTGTTGGTCCCTGTCTCCGTCACAGAGTGAAGGAACGGGGCCACTCCATCCTCTAATAGTATTGAGCAGTGACACCTCTTGAGTCTTCGCTAGTCACAGGTTGAATTTCAACTGGAGGTGCT
>NW_020908313.1:0-528 GCF_003984885.1 Neopelma chrysocephalum | reverse complement strand
AAGAGGAAGGCGTAGATGTAGATGGTCCACATGTTGTATCTCGTTCTTGATATATTTTCACTCGTCTCGTCGGGACCCACTTCGGTCCTGTTTCACCTGAAATACATGCGTACCCTTTCCCCCAGGTGATCAGGGGGAAAGGGCCCGTCCATGATTCTGTTATTGGGTCTTTATATATGATTTTCACTTTCTGTTCATTTGGTGTAATCTCTGATTTAAAATGTTTGTCGATGGGACTTCTGCTTGTGTGAGTTTCTTGTTCCTCTATCAAATTTAAAAAATTTAAAACGTACATTACCTTTTCCAATCTTTCCTGAGGGGTTAGGCCAATACTCCCCCTTTTTTGTTTTTTAAGTAAATTTTTGATGTTTTGGTGGGCTCGCTCTACTATGCCCTGTCCCGTGGGATTGTGAGGGACCCCAGTGGTATGGTGAATTCCCCAGTTATCAAAAAACTTTTTCGTGTCTGCTGATACATAGGATGGTCCATATCAGTTTTAATTTGTTTGGGGACTCCCATCCTAGCAAA
>NW_020908312.1:0-949 GCF_003984885.1 Neopelma chrysocephalum | reverse complement strand
ACCCACTGTTCGAATTACTAAAAGGAGATGCAGATCTGTCCTCCCCCAGATTTTTAACATCTAATGCAAAGAAAGCTCTTGCCACTGTTGAAACAAAAATCTCAGAGAGACAATCATATCGAAAGATGGAGGGACTGCCATCCTCATTGGTTATAATAAAAGAGAAAAATCAACCATTAGCTCTGCTAGGTCAATTCACCAAGGGTGAAAAAGACTTCTGCTTGTGGGAGTGGATATTCCTCCCTCATCAATTTTCAAAAACGATTGTGACGATAGCAGAAATGATTGGCAAACTGATTTTCAAGGGTCGCATCAGATGTTTAGAACTCAGTGGAGAAGAACCAAATTATATTTACCTCCCACTGACTTCTGAACATCTGGAACAACTGCTGCAAAATTCCATAGATTTTCAAATTGCCATCGGGGGTTACCCGGGAGAAGTGAAATTCCACCTCCCGGCGTGCCCATTTTTACAAAGGCTAATTCCAATTCCATTAAAATTAAAAATTATGCAATCAGACCTTCCAATCAAAAACGCAAAAACAATTTTCACTGATGAATCTGGGAGAACCAGAAATGCAGTAATAGTCTGGAAAGAAAAAGATAATTGGCTTCAAGACATCCATAAAGTTCAAGGTTCTCCACAAATTGTGGAATTATCAGCAGTTGTTCGCGCCTTCCAAATTTTTGATAAAGAACCCATTAACATTGTCTCAGATTCGGCTTACGTAGTGGGCATTGTAAAAAGAATCGAAAATTCATATTTAAAAGATGTGTCTAATAAAAACCTCTCTAACCTGTTAAAAAAATTATTATCTCTAATAGAAATCAGAACATTTAGATACTACATTGTCCACACAAAGTCTCACACTACTCTGCCAGGTCCTGTGGCTGAGGGAAACCAGATCGCCGACCATCTGGCAGGTATGGCTGTTACCCCTAATCTATA
>NW_020908311.1:0-720 GCF_003984885.1 Neopelma chrysocephalum | reverse complement strand
TGACTGGGGCTGTCCAAGCACCGTCCCCAAGGAGCACAGGTTGGTGTTGGGGCAGGGGAGGATCACGGACAATCAGCCAAGGCCCCTCAGTCCTTCCCTGTGCTCTGGGAGGGATGGTGTGGGAAATAAAAAATTGGTTTTATTACAAGCAAATGAATTAAACAAATCACTATCGTAGGAGTTTTTCTTTACTAACCTATAAGACGTATCGCGGAGTTGTAAGATGCCGGATTCAGCCTGGAACCGGTGTCAGGGAAACATGGGAACGGGAATAGGGAACTGTAAAATGAATATTGGTAAGGAAACCCCTTATACCATATGGCTGGTCCTGGAAGCTGCCGTGCTTCTGGACACTCCACCTCCCAGCACGACACAGCCAACCAGGGAGAGGGGAACGCCTCTTCTATGATGTAAACAGGGTTGAACCTTAAGAATGTTTAAAAAGCAGGACTTTTGAATTGGAGGTGTGTTCCTGGGAATCCTGCATGCCTAGGACACCCAACACGTGTTGTAATTAATTTTTTCTTTACGTTTCATTCCTTTTGTTTTGCAAACTTTTGCCGTTTATCTAAATTTAATAAATGAGATTTTTCTCACACTACTGCTCACCCTCTGCACACAATCACAGAAAGACTAAGGTGCTCTAGTCCATGTCCTGTTTTGGAATAGGGTTTCCTAGAGTCAGTTGTCCCGATCCCTGAAGGTTGGGAAAAGCCAGGA
>NW_020908310.1:0-383 GCF_003984885.1 Neopelma chrysocephalum | reverse complement strand
ATGCTGTATGGAGAGGGCAACTATGCGAGCCGACAAGACCAGGCTCTTGTGGATTTAAAATATCTGGGCATTACAAAAGAACTGGCAATAGAGGCCTTTAAAAAGGTTGCTGATGCATATGTCCAAACACCCTCATTCACCCTAATTCATCAGGGCCCAACAGAACCATTTGTGGACTTTATAACCCGGCTAAAGGAAGCTATAGCACAGCAAGTCCAGCAAAAGGAAAGCCAAGACATTCTGTTTAATAAACTTGTGATTGAAAAGGCTAACGAGGATTGCCAACAAGCCTTAAAAATGCTAAAAGATCCCACACTTCTGGAGATGATAGAAGCGTGTAAGAACATTGGGTCTGATTCTCATAAAGCAAGGCTGATAGCTGC
>NW_020908309.1:0-1090 GCF_003984885.1 Neopelma chrysocephalum | reverse complement strand
TCCAAATTTGTAATGAGGGCCACTGGAGAGCCGCAAGCACCACCTCTCACATGGACATCAAACACACCAGTGTGGATAAACCAGTGGCCCCTTAGAGGAGAGAAATTGCGGCAAATTCATCAATTGGCAAAAGAACAATTAGACAAAAAGAGGTTAGACCCCACAAACACTCCATGGAACTTTCCTATTTTCACAATCAAAAAATCATCTGGAAAATGGAGGTTATTGCATGATTTAAGAGAAGCCAACAATATCATAGAGCCAATGGGAGCTCTGCAAACTGGGCTTCCCTCCCCTGCCATGCTCCCAGCTGAATGGCCACTTGTTATTTTAGACATTAAAGACTGTTTTTTTAATATCTACCTCCATCCTAATGATACACACAGATTTGCATTTTCCATTCCAGCTATTAATGCAGCTGAACCCTCCAAACGTCTAAGTTGGCTCACATTGCCCCAGGGGATGAAAAATAGTCCCTCAATATGTCAATCTGTCATGTCCAATATAATTGAGCCAGTTCGATCTCAATTTCCTGAAGCTATCATTTTTCATTCCATGGATGATTTATTAATTAGTGCCCCTAATACTGACAAATTGACACTGGTACATGAATCTGTGAAAAAAACCCTGGGTAATCATGGGTTAGAAATAGCTCCAGAAAAAGAACAAAAAATTTCCCCGTGGAAGTACCTTGGCCTGATAATAGAAGAGAGAACATTTAGACCTCAAGCAGTAACCTTGCCCACCAAAATAAAAACACTAAACGATCTGCAATCTCTTTTGGGAAATCTCAATTGGATACGATCCTTTTTTGGTTTCTCAACAGATTTTTTAGCCCCTTTGTTTCAGCTCCTTAAAGGAGAAGCAGAACTAACTTCTCCTCGGCACTTGACACCAGAAGCAGAGAATATTATTGAAGTGATCAATCAAAAAATTTCAGAACAACAGGTAAACAGGAGAGTGGAAGGATTACCTACTGCATTGCTAATCTTTCGTGGACCAAAACAGCCTTTTGCTGTAATAGGACAATTGGACTCAAAAACCAAAAAATTTCTTTTGTGGGAATGGGTATTTCTCAGTCACCAGTTTT
>NW_020908308.1:0-501 GCF_003984885.1 Neopelma chrysocephalum | reverse complement strand
GGCTGCCAGAGCTCCAGGAGGGTTTGGATGATCCTCTGGGGCACAGGCGGGGTCTCTTGGGGATGTTCCTGTGCAGGGCCAGGGGTGGGACTGGATGGTCCTTGGGGGTCCCTTCCAGCTCAGCAGGTTCTGGGATTCTGGGAAGTTGATTCTGGAGCCAACCCAGCATTGAGAGCTCCTAAAACACCCACCTTGGGAGGTGTAGGAGGAATCCCAGACTGGTTTGAGTTGGGAGGGACCTCAAAGCCCATCTCATTGCACCCCCTGCCATGGGCAGGGACACCTTCCACTAGCCCAGGTTGCTCCAAACCCCTTCCAACCTGTTTAAACATTTCCAGGGATGGGGCAGCCACAACTTCTCCGTGCTGTTGGATGTTCTCTGTGATTCCTCTCCACAATAAATGAGAATCCAAATATTTCTATCAAGTGTAATTTGAGTTTAAGAGTAACTGAAGTTCTTCCCCCAGAGGGTGGTTGGCACTGCCCAGGCTCCCCAGGGCA
>NW_020908307.1:0-783 GCF_003984885.1 Neopelma chrysocephalum | reverse complement strand
GTGGTGAGATCCTGGCACAGGTTGCTCAGAGAAGTTCTGTCTGCCCCATCCCTGGAAGTTGTTCAAGGCCAGGCTGGATGGGGCTCTGAGCAACCTGGGCTAGTGGAAGGTGTCCCTGCCCATGGCAGGGGGTTGGACTGAGATGCTCTTTAAGCTCCCTGCCAACCCAAACCATTCCATGATTCTGTGACTGGTGGGGGATGTGGTGCTCGGAGCCATCGAGCACAGAGACCCCAAAATGATGGAGTTTTCCATTCTGGGTGGAGGAAGGAGGGGGCAGCAGAACTGACACCCTGGACTGCTGGCAGCCAGACTTTGGTCTGTTTGGGAGACTGACTGAGCTGGGTGTGATTGTGGATGTGCTGGAGGGCAGGAAGGCTCTGCAGAGGGATCTGGACAGGCTGGATCAATAAGGCCAAATGTCAGGGCCTGCCCTTGGGTCCCAACAACCCCCTGGAATGCTCCAGGCTGGGGCAGAGGGGCTGGAGAGCTGCTCAGCAGGAAGGGACTTGGGGGTGCTGCTTGACAGCACCTGGATATGAGCCAGAGTGTGTTGATGGGGGCAAGAAGGCCAAGGGCATCCTGGCCTTTGTGGAGAAGAGTGTGGCCAGCAGGAGCAGAGAACTGATTGCCCCTCTGTGCTGGGCACTGCTGAGGCCCCACCTCGAGTGCTGGGTCCAGTTCTGGCCCCTCAGTGCAAAAAGGCCCTTGAGGGGCTGGAGCGTGTCCAGAGAACGGAACGGAGCTGGGGAAGGCTCTGGAAAACACGTCTGCTGAGGGACG
>NW_020908306.1:0-1391 GCF_003984885.1 Neopelma chrysocephalum | reverse complement strand
TTCCTGGAAGAAGGAAAGGCTCCAGAATGGAGACCAATTTCATACCCTATGCTAAAAGATATCAAAAAAGCAATGGTTGAATATGGATTGGGAGCTCCATACACTATCGGACTTTTGGAGTCCTTCTTCTTGGCATACCTATTAATACCATATGACATAAGAGCAGTGATTAATGGGCTTTTCACAACCATTCAGTCCTCAGTATTCGAGGCTGAATGGAAGAAATTGATTGTGACGTATGTAAACGAAAAGATGGAAAGAAGGGGAATTCCAGTAAAGCAAGCAATAGACATGCTTTATGGTGAGGGCAGCTATTCGACCAGAGGGGATCAGTCAAGAATTGAACCCAAATTCTTAGAAATTTCCAAAGAATTGGCACTAGAGGCAGTAAAGAGGGTGGCGGACGCATATGTCCAGACACCCTCTTTCACTCTAATCAATCAAGGCCCAAAAGAACCGTTTATAGATTTTATCACAAGATTAAAGGAAGCAATCAAAAGGCAAGTTAATCAGAAAGAAAGTCAAGAAATTCTATTCAACAAATTAGTCATTGAAAAAGCAAATGAAGATTGTCAGAAAGCGCTAAAAATGCTAAAAGATCCCTTTCTGGTTGAAATGATCGAGGCATGCAAAAACATTGGCTCTAACTCCCATAAAGCACGCCTATTGGCTGCTGCCTTTACTGGACCCCAGACATGCTTCAACTGTGGACAGAAGGGTCATTTCAAGAAACACTGCCCTAAATCTACCTCAGAACCTAACCTATCCAATCTACCCAAGTCCCTCTGCCGGAGGTGTGGGAAGGGTTTTCACTGGTCCTCGGCCTGTAGGTCGGTGACCAACATAAATGGTGAACCCCTTCCCCCCAGAAAATCTCCTGGGATGAAGAGAAAGGTCACCTTCAGCTCCTTACCCGACTTACGCCAGTGCTCTTGTGAGCACTCAGGAAACGGGGAGCAGAGCGCTCAGGGGGGCGCGAGGACACAAGCAACCCCTCAACTGCGTTCCATCTTGCGCCAAACACCGCGCCCAGTCACCCCGTAACAGGAGAACCTCCGGCAGACCCCGTTTCTCCCCATAATCAATGTATTCCCCTGAATTGGATAACCCTTTCTGTCACGCACCCGTTAACCCTTCTAAACCAAAATGAACAAATAGTTAAAGTTATACCATCTATGGGAGTAGACCCAGACACAATGTATCTCATAGTCTCTCATCTTTCAGCAGTGGCAAAGGGCATTTTTGTAGTTCCCACGCTCTTGACAGGACTAACGAATTCCAACATTGCAATCTGTCTAACTGTCCATCTTCCGCCCATACAGCTGGAGGACCGCTTCCCGGTGGCCAAAATGATCCCCACTGATGACCTTCTCTGTGCGGTGTCATGGGAA
>NW_020908305.1:0-3634 GCF_003984885.1 Neopelma chrysocephalum | reverse complement strand
CTGAGCTTCTCTCCCTGGTATCCAGTGACAGCATGTGTGGGAATGGTACAAAGCTGCACTGGGGGAGGCTTTGGGTGAGACATTAGGAAGCATTTCTCTACCAAGAGGCTGGTTGTACCCTCGAACAGGCTTCCTAGAGGGGTGGTCCATGCCCCAAGCCTGTTAGTGCTCAAGAGGCACTTGGACAGTGCCCTTAGGAACAGCTTTAACATGGTCAGCCCTGTACTGCTCAGAGAGTTGCACTGGATGGTTGTTGTGGGTCCCTTCCAACTGAAATTCCTCTTCTCCTCTATTCTATTCTCTTTTGATGTGGGGTTTCATAGAAGTCAGAAATCATTTATCTGATAGATAGTAGTTTAAAGCTGTGTATTATTTCTGTTATTTTCTAATTGCTCATAGCTTTTTCTCTTAAACTGTCTCTAGCACTGGAAACAAACCTTCAGAAGGAAAAATGGATCACTGGTCTTGGTCATCAGAAACCAACAGCTTTCGACGTTTCACCCCTGAGTCCTTGGCAGCAATTGAGCAAAGAATTGCTGAGAAAAAAAAGCAGCCAGAGAAAGAAAAGGAGAAGCATAAGGACCAAGGAATTGAAGAAGAACAACTTACTCCCCAGCTTGATCTGCAAACCGGCAAATTTCTGCCATCTCTTTATGGGGACATTCCATCAGAGCTCATTGGGGAACCCCTGGAGGACATTGATCCGTACTACAGTGATCACAAGGTTAAAACTTCCAAAAGCATTTCTTTGATTTGACTTTTTCTGCTGAACTCTTAAGAGATAGTAAAAGCTCTAGTTGGGAGATGCTGGGTTTTGATTGTTCTGCAGACGGGTCTTACAACATTCCTGACATCTTTTGGGGCAGGAGTGCTAAGGTGTGCTCTGCTTTATGTGATGCCTGCTGAGCTGGTGCTACGAAAAAATCTAGGAGCCGTAAGCTGGGGTGAGATAAGAAAGGGTTTAATTATGCCAAGGCAATAGATGTTACACGGCGCGCGCCGGGCTGTGCCCAAGATGTTACATTTATAGCAATATCTGGCCAATCCCAAGTGTGTCCATCCTCTAACTTTTGGCCTAGTCCACCCCCTGGCCTGCCTCTCGGAATTGGGTCTGGGGTGCTTTTTGGGACCCCCTCTTCATCATCTTCACCATCTTCAGCGTACAGAGAGCAGGGTGACCCAGTTCCTTGACTCTGTCCTGCGGTTTAGGCCAAGATACAAGCGTTCTCCAAACAAGACAGGCTTACCTTGACAAGAGACAAAACATTTTCTACTGGATATGGGGGTAGGGTGATAGGGGGGTATGGAATGGGGTGAGATAATTAAGGAATGTATAAACTAAAGGGTACTATGGGGAGGAGGGAGAAAGGGTTTCTAAAATCTACTTCTATAACCTATAAAACTTATAAGGTAGAAAAATAAGAAAATCATTATGGGCTTAAGCCATCAATGCCATGAAGAGGTATCTTCAGTTCCAGTCAGCAGTCAGATTTAATGATGAGGACATAATACCCATGATTGATACTAATAATAATAATAATGGCCAGTCTTCGCGAACGAAGATTTTGGGAAAGGTCTTTTACCTTTCCAGCCTGCGCAATGGATTTTTTAGGTGAGACACAGCATGTGCTGAACTGAGCCCACCCTTTAACCCTAAGGTTCATCTGCCGGGGCCAAGCAAGCTTGGACAATGGCAGTGAGGTCCTCAGGACGTAGGTTTGTTTAGAGTGACCTTCTCATAGATGGATGACCTCACAGGGCCAACGGGCTCCATCTGCCTGGGGGACCAGGAATCGAACCTGGGTTGCAGTGGTGAGAGTGCTGCATCCTAACCACTAGGCCACCAGGGGTCCCCCATGATTGATACACTTCTACAGGAAATATATTCTGGGATAAGGGATACTTTGTTTTGCAGAGCAATTCCTATGATGCCTGTGAGGCTGAACTCCCTGTGGTATAAACAGTGCCTGTCCAAGAGTAGATCATGCTGGAATTGCAGAAGCTTTCACTGAATTACAAAGATTATACCAATGAGGGGAGACATATTTGAGATATTTCCACCACTCTGCATAGCAAAACTATGTATTTGCACCGTTGTAAATTAATTTTCTGTTATTTTACGTCTCGTTGGCTTGGTTTATTGTGCCATATTTATATTGCAAATCATTCATGATATTTCATTTTTACATGTAGCACAAGTACGGAGCTGCATGGAACTTGAGGTAACTTGGAGGGAATTTACAGTGTTGCTTGATAATTTGGGGATATTTCAAATTTTTAATTTTTCCTTTAGATGTCTGGGATTCTGGCAGTCCTACTCAATGTGTATTTTGCAAATAAGGTTTTGTAGCCTATACAACTATCCAAGAGTAAGGTACTTCAGAGTGTGACTGTGACCATTTTTGCAGTCCTAGAATAGTAATTACTAGTTAATTGCTTTAAGTAGTTAAATTACTTTGACCAAGTGAATATGGTCACTTGCTCTTCACATTCATTCTCATGTCTGCTTCTTCCTCTCAGGCAATAATGCACTTTTATAGAGCTGCTGTCTTTCCTTCCAAATGTGTATGGCCAGGTCACAACTCCAAGTAAGAAAACAGGAAAGCTTTTCTCATAATTGCAGTTTGATATAGTTCTAGATGCAGACTTGAAAACCTGAACATTTACTTTTCGGGGAAATTTTAATTCATTTGAATATTTCATATCCTTTGAATCTTTTCTTTGTAGACTTTTATGGTGATAAATAAAGAGAGGACTATTTTACGGTTTACTGCCACACCTGCCTTGTGTATATTTGGTCCTTTTAATCCAGTCAGAAAAGCAGCAATTAAAATTCTGATCAATACATATCCTTTCATTGTTTTCCCTTATTTAAATTTTAAAATATTCTGTATCATTTTCTGTCATTCTGTTCCTCTCTTTATATTAATATGAATGTAAGCTTATACAGCTGTGACAGAGATTTTTTAGAAGTTATATTGAATCTTATGTTACAACAGCTGAGATATTAATGTAATATTGGTGAAAATGTTAAAAAGCTGATATTTAAAATCAATTTTGCAGATATTGGTATGAAACAACCTTTAGAGGCTATTATATGATATTGTAGCCCTTTGCCAGAACTTGTTCGAAATCTCTGCTGTGGTCACAAGGTTAAATTAAAAACATACAAACAAACAAACAAAGCAAACCAGGGACTCCCTGGTTTTTGTGATATGAAAGATGGGATTTCTGGTGAAGCTTTGCTGGAAGAGTCTCATGTTCTCCTAAGAAATGTGTTCCACACTCAAGTTTAGAATGTTCTGAAGAGTGCCCATCTTTCATAGTTTTAAAACAATAGAACTGTGGTTTGGAGAATGTCAGAATGGGAAGGATTTGCAGGTGCAAAACCATCAAGTGAGTAGTTTCTGCTTTTTCTGCTAAACATCTGTTTTCATTTGGAATTATTAGTTTGTAGAAATAGATCCTTTTAGTGGAGTTTCTGTCTGACTTTGAATGTGTATTCCTGCTATTAGAAATTACTAAATTTACTCTTCACTTTCAATTATACCCTACCTCTAAGAACAATGTTTATTTAAAAAATACTTCAAACACTTTTATTAGATGGCAGGTGAACTTTTAGGAAAGAATGTTT
>NW_020908304.1:0-1148 GCF_003984885.1 Neopelma chrysocephalum | reverse complement strand
CCTTGTGGCCCTTCATGGCCCCTCACAGCCCCTCACAGCACCAGGTGTGGGGATTCTCCCAAAGGAGAAGGGATCAGACCCTGCTTGTCCTCCTTTTAGCTGGGTTGTTTTATATCAATGAGTAAAGAAAGGTTGAAATTAAACATTTTGCACCATTTCCCTCTGCTTTAATTTGGGGGGCCGAAGCTCTCTGCTGATGGTGGCCCGAGTGTGACCATCAGTGCAGCCCCCCAGCTCCCTTTGTTTCCCCCCTGTCATTCCTGGTTCCAAAGCCCCCCGGCTCTGGAGGAGGCAGAGCTGCAGCACCATGGGCTCCGTCCCCGGCCCAGCCGGGGCTCTCAGGCAGGAGCAGCAGCAGCGCAGCCCCTTCCCACCTGCTCTTGCCTTGGCTTTGCCTGGGAAACCAGAAGCCTCTGGAAATCAGCACAGCCACTGAAACAGGAGCCAGGCCTAAAAGAGTTAACTGAGATATCTTGGCCAGCTAAGAAATGCCAATACCTCTTTTGCTAGAACATTTTAGGAGCACTGGTTAATATCATGTTCTGTTCTGCTCACTGGACCAAAGGACTTATTATAGAAAGAATAGGAGTAGTACACATATGGTAATAAATAAGGTAAATTAGACATTTGAATAAAATATAGAAGGCCCAAAGCCAGGATTTTGCAAGCTTGAAGAATTCAGGTCACCTGACAAAGAAAATTGAAGAGGTCAAGTCAAGGAAGATATCCGTGGCGACCACCAGAGGGATGAAGGCTTGAGGAGAAGACCCCCAGAGTAGAAGACTGTGCATGCCTGGAAAGACTCCACCCAGAGACCAGCCTACTTATTAACATGTATGTTAAATGATTTAGCCATGTATCTAAAAGTGTATAAAATGGCTTCCTTTTGCACATTCAGGTAGAGCAAGCTTGTCCAGCGTGAGCTGGCTTGCTCCCAGCGTTGAATAAACAAATACCTTGCTGCTTAAGGATACAAAAGTCTCTGAGCAGTTAATCATACCGAGGTTTTTCAGCAGCAAGAAGGGTTGGGAGAGTTCCAGACTGCTCAGGCTAGGAAGGGGATAGGGCAAGTCCTTCTGCAGTCATTCCCAGGCATTGGAAGGACAAGGGAGGGATTGCAGAACCCCTGTGGGAGGGAAAAGAAGGGG
>NW_020908303.1:0-2765 GCF_003984885.1 Neopelma chrysocephalum | reverse complement strand
ACCCGGCACCGCCTCGGGCCTGCGCTGCCGCCTCAGCGGCCACAGGGGACAGAGGGGTGGGGGGACCTTTGCTCTGCAGCTGCTGGGGCCTTGCTTTGTTCTGCTTGGTTCTTTGCTTTAGGAAAATTGCTGTTCATTTTCATGCTCCACTGGAACACCTCATGAATTCCAAATGTTTCCTAATCCAGGGGGAGGAGTTTCTATGGCATCGGAGGTCCCACCCCTCGGGACACATTGTCAATAAACCATCCAGCTGACTGGGATGGGTTGACTTGTGATCAGTCACTGCTTGGGGGAATGCTTTATTCTGGTTGAATGTTGCCCTATAACTTTCTGCCAAGCTCCCTTATTTTCTGAAGTTTGCCATTAAAAGTGTGTTATTTGATCTCCCGAGAAAACGTGCAGTGTCTTCTCCCTTGTGGTCTCTCTCAAGGTGTTAAAAGAACTGAAGGCCCTTCTCAAATATTTGGAGGATGGAAATTTTTGGTGCCTTTTATATTTTTCAAAATAAAACCCCTTTGCTGAGCTTGTAGCTCAACCCTGGGGTCTTACAGTCACCATCCCTGGAAGTGTTCAAAAGACATTGAGCTGTGGCCCTTGGGGACATGGTTCAGTGGTGAAGATGCCAGTGTTGGGTTAATGGTTGCACTCCATGATCTCAGAGGTCTTTTCCAACCTCAGCAATTCTATGATTCTGTGGTGACTCAACCACTTCCCTGGACATTCTGTTCCAATGTTTGATAACCCTTAGCCATCCCTTTGATGCTGCAGTCAAGGAACAGACTGGTGATTTTCACAGTACTCCTGGATCACAGGATGTCCAAAGCCAAGGACATTTCCATCAGCATCTTGTCCTTCCTGCACATCAGAGTCACCTGAAGCCTCCAGGGCCTCCATGGTGGCAGAGACCCCCCAGGCAGAAAAGCCCTGTCCTGCCAGGCTGCCCAGCCCAGCCCTGTGTCTCTCTGGCCCTGGGGACAGCAGGGTTTGCTCTCCTTGGGGCACCTCAGTCCCTCTGCCATTGCCATCTGCCCCCACCCCAGCAGGCTCTGGAGCAAAGCATGGCTGAGGTTCAGCCCAGCTCTGCTCTGACAGAAAGAACCTGCAGTCAGGGACAGGAAGAGGACAAAGTCTTGTTTAACCAGCCTGAGGAATAATGGGATGTGTAGGAATGGACCTTTAAAGTTCTTCTATTCCAACTCCCCTGTAATGAGCAAGGCCATGTTCATTTACATCAGGTTGCTCAGAGCCCCGTCCAACCTGACCTTGAATGTTTCCAGGGATGAGGCATCACCTCTCTGGGCAACCTATGTCAGTGTTTCACCACCCTCACTTTAAAAATTCTTGGTTATATCTACTTCAAACCTGCCCTTTTTTAGGTGAAAACTATTTGTCCTATCACACCATATCTAGGCCCTACAAAATGTTTGTCCCCATCTTTCTTAGAAGCCTCTGTGGTGGTGCATCCTCCCCCCATTCTCCTCAGGCCTGGTCGATGATCTCAGGAGCTCCTGACAAGCCTTGACCAAACCAGCTGAGCAATGAAGAGCCCCTGGACTGGACCAGGGTGTGGGGAAGTGTCCCTGGACTGGACCAGGTGCTCCTGGGTGATACAGGTGGGAACAATCCGGAGTGGAACAGTTTGGGAACACAGGATAATCAGTCATCCCATGAAAGCCTTGGAACATTCCCTGCCTGAATCACAGCCCAAATGGAAGAGTCTGGATGCAATTCTCAAATAGTTTGGAAACTCCAGTCATTACTGACGTTAGGATGGCAATTCAGCAGATAACTAAAGCCAGTCACCTTGTGAGCCCACAACCAGCGGGGCTGAGGGAGGCCCTGGCAGCTCCCCAGCACCTCCCTCTCAGTGGGACACCTCTGGCAGCCTCTCGCAGCTCAGGAACCCTCCAGTTTGCAACACTCCAAAGACTGTTGCTGATGCCCAGGACAATTCTGATCCCCCTCAACAAACACTCCTCCAGCTGTGACCCTTGTCTGTTGGGAAACACAAAGGGATTTGTGGGAGTGTTTCCCTGACAACAAGGAGAATTTGGGAGAGGGACCTTTCCACACCCAGCTATTGATGTGTCCACACATTTCTGCCTGGGTGTGGGTGTGAATTGACTGCGATGTGAATGTTATTGTGAATCTATAATTCAGTCACTGTTAAAATTGTAGCAAATGCTATTGAACCAGTTGATAATCATGCAATTGGTCAATGATTAAGTGCTACTAATCTCTTGCCCCCTTATTTTTGGATCCAAATCCTTTCCACCCTGACCCTATTGCATCCCAAGGTTCTGTGTAAATCATTCTCTTTCATCAAAAAATATATATTTTTCGTGATGTCCACTTTAAAATCTTCCTCCTTAGCTAAACTACAAAACAACTCCAATTAGTTGTTGATGTCTTGAAGACTTGAAAAAAAATAAAAGGAAGGGAAATAATTTGTTTTTCAGTGTTTTAATGGGTCCCACAGTGTGTTTGGAGCTGCATCAGCTGTCAGTCCAAGATTGGCCATGTCAGAACTGGTGAGGTTGGGGGGTGAGGAGGAAGGCTGATCATGCAGGGTCAGTGCGGATCTCCTGAGGAGACACTCAGCATCAAGATCACTTGGAGAACACCTCTATCACCTCTTCTCTGAACTAAAAAAAAAAACAAAATTGAATTAAAACAAAAAAATTACAAATTTTGAAGACTTGTTTTGAAATTGCCTTGAAGACAATTAAAGGAAGACAAAGAGATCCTGAGGGATTTCTGGA
>NW_020908302.1:0-889 GCF_003984885.1 Neopelma chrysocephalum | reverse complement strand
ACACAAAGGGATTTGGGGGAGTGTTTCCCTGACAACAAGGAGAATTTTGGAGGGGGACCTTTCCATACCCAGCTATTGATGTTCCCACACATCTCTGCCTGGCTGTGAGTGTGAATTGACTGTGGTGTGAATGTTGTTATTGTGAATCTATAATTCAGTCACTGTTAAAATTGTAGCCAATGCTATTGAATCACTTGCTAACTGTTCAACGGGTCATTGATTAAGTGCTACTAAACACTTTTGCCCCCTTGTCTTTGGATCCAAATCCTTTATGCCCTGACCCTCTTGTATCCCAAGGCTCTGTGTAAATCATTCTCTTTCATCAAAAAATATATATTTTTCCTGACTTCCACTTCAAAATCTTCCTCCTTAGCTAAACTACAAAACAACTCCAATTAGTTGTTGATGTCTTGAAGACTTGAAAAAAAATAAAAGAAAGGGAAATAATTTGTTTTTCAGTGTTTTAATGGATCCCACAGTGTGTTTGGAGTTGCATCAGCTGTCAGTCCAAGATGGGCCATGTCAGAACTGGTGAGGTTGGGGGGTGAGGAGCAAGGTTGATCATCCAGGGTCAGTGTGGATCTCCTGAGGAGACACTCAGCATCAAGATCACTTGGAGAACACCTCTATCACCTCTTCTCTGAACTAAAAAATATCCATCATTGAATTAAAACAAAAAAAAGTACAAATTTTGAAGACTTGTTTTGAAAGTGCCTTGAAGACAATTAAAGGAAGACAAAGAGTTCCTGAGGGATTTCTGCATTTTAATGAGCCCCACGGTGTGTTTGCAGCCCAGCCCATGATCCTGAGGTACTGAAAGAAGGTTGAAGCAGCTGCTCAAAAAGTCAGAAGCCAAACTCCAAGTCCCTTGAAGCATTGCTGGGCCCCA
>NW_020908301.1:0-619 GCF_003984885.1 Neopelma chrysocephalum | reverse complement strand
GACCCCTTTGTCTCTAGGAGCAGCAAGTCTCTCTAGAGCAGCAGTGTGCCACGGCCCGAGGGGTAAAGGGGATTGGGACGCGGCACTGCGAATAAGGGTCAGGACACAGTTGAAGGTCGAGGAAGCAATGCCACTTTATTAAAGGGAAGCAGGGATTTATATAGGGTAGGTTTGAGGGGAGGATTCAGAACTGGGGAGGAGCATGGGATTGACAACCCAGGGAAAACAGTGATTGGAGGGTAAGGGAGAGGTAGGTGTAACCTTGGAGTATCTAGGGGAAAGGGCCAATGAGAGCTCACTCTGCACTGCGGCAAACTGTAGCCAATCAGCAGCAGAGGAGCGGGAAAGCAGGGGAGAACAAGAAGGTAAACAACTTAAGGCGGGAAAACCTGAGGGAGAAGAAGGGACAAAATGGAGGGTACATTAAAATTTCATAAAAACCAGTGGCAAACAGGGGTACAACTGTGAAAACAAACAACACAGTAGAACTGGGGAATAAAACAGTCAATCCGGGATGTAAGAGTTCATTCCATGTGTTCAGAATCCATAGTCCATTCAGTTCCCATACAGTTCTCTCCACTTCTTATATCTTTCCCAGTCTGATGATTGATCCTCCACA
>NW_020908300.1:0-457 GCF_003984885.1 Neopelma chrysocephalum | reverse complement strand
CAGCAGCCTGGCAGGTGCCACCCCATGGTCCTGCCCTTGGCATTGCATATCCCACATCCCAGTGCCCCAGGAAGAGCCCTGAGGAATGAGGCAGGGACAGGATTTGCCTTCCCAGGGGCTGGAGTCAGGCCTTGGCCCTTTGGATTAATGAAACACATGCAGGTTTCCCAAGCATCGGAGTCACCTTTCCCTTGCTTCTCCATCCTTGTCATCACTGTCTGCAGTTTTCTGCTCTAACTGGAATCTGAGGACACTTTCACAGTTGTGTCCCTCAGTGAGACCCATTAACACCACAAAGAAACTTTGGAGTTTGAATCTGACTTTGAATTCTTGAGAAGTTTCTTCAACTTTCCATAGGAACTGAGTCTCATGTAAACAACATCAAACCCCCCGAGGGTCATGAAATGCCTGGGGCTGTTGCTGTGCTGCTGAGCTGGGCCGGGCTCCTGGCACACAG
>NW_020908299.1:0-371 GCF_003984885.1 Neopelma chrysocephalum | reverse complement strand
CACACCATTTCTTTCCCTCTTTCTCCTCTAATCCTTTCCCTTTCCCATTGCCCACAACACTCATGTCCAGAAATCCCTTTCCTTGACTCCCCAGTCCCAAAGCCCCCCCCAATCCCTTCCACTTTTCTCCCCTTCCCCATTTCTCCTGCCCCCACCCCTGCCCTGCTTCGTTTCCCGTGTCCCCTCCACTGGAATCCCTTCCTCCTCCCCCACATCCCCCACAGTCCCATCCCTTCCACACCCCAATGCCCATCCTCTGGGGTGCCCAATTCCCCCCACTTCACCCTCTTTGGTTCCCCTCCTCCTCCCCCCCCCCCTCCCTGCAGGCCCTGAATTCCCCTGGCTCTCCTTGTCTCCATCCCCACCCTGGG
>NW_020908298.1:0-491 GCF_003984885.1 Neopelma chrysocephalum | reverse complement strand
CTCAGGGAGAGTGAGGATTGGGGGACAAGGGAGAGGTAGGTGTAACCAGGGAGTATCTAGGGGAAAGGGCCAATGGGAGCTCACTCTGCACTGCGGCAAACCTCAGCCAATCAGTGTCAGAGGAGCGGGAAAGCAGGGGAGAACAGGGAGTAAACAACTTTAGGCGGGAAAGTCTGAGGGAGAAGAAGGGCTAACATGGTGGTACATTAAAATTTCATGAAAAACCAGTAACAAACAGGGGTACAACAATAAGAACAAATAACACAGTATAACTGGGGGAATTAACAGTCAGTCCGTGGTAAAAGGTCCATTTAATGTGTTCCGAGTTCATAGTTCGTTCAGTTTCCATAAAGTTCTCTCCACGCTTTATATCGTTCCCAATCCGACATTTGGTTCTCCACATCTCCCCCTTCTTTGTTTAAGGACACAACGTTGGCGTTGATGGATTTCAGGAACAGCTGGCGAAAGCAAACAAAGAGACAGGGCAAGCA
>NW_020908297.1:0-326 GCF_003984885.1 Neopelma chrysocephalum | reverse complement strand
ACAGGGAATGGGACTATTCTAGCCTAAAGGGAGCAATCAGGATCCAACATGTGTTTTGTTTAAGGCTATCAGGAGCCTTCTTGGTCGCTTATCCTTCGATTTTTGTCCAAATCTTGCAGTGGTTTTGATGAGGCACAAAAATGAGGTGCAGAAAGCATACCTTCCTCCCCCAAAGACACAGTTTCCCCTCAGATCAGGGGGAGCAGACCAAATCTCTGGTGGGAGCTGTTTTATTAAGCTTGTCAGACCTTGAACATCAGGGGAGCTGTGTACAGCTCATGGCAGCAGGTGCTGGGGCCTTGGCCAGTGTCACCTGGAAGGGGAAA
>NW_020908296.1:0-413 GCF_003984885.1 Neopelma chrysocephalum | reverse complement strand
GGGAAGGTTCTGTCTTGGGTATGATGGTCAGGTCCTTCCCACTCTTGTCATGCACTGGCATTGATGTGCTGGTGAGGGTGCGTTTCATGTGCACCCTGGGCAGTGCTGGGCCCTGCTCTGACATGTGTCTCTGGTGCCGTGTCCCTGCGTCCTTGCCTGGGGAAGCTGACACAGGCACAGGGAGTGGCTGGTCCCGTTGTGCTGCCAGCTTCTGGCTGGGTGTCTGTCTCCCAGGGTGGCTCTTCTGGGAGATGTCTGGCACAGGGACACGGCTCCTGGGCTTCACAGCTCCATCCTGGGCTTTGGGGTGGCACAGTACAGCCTTCGAGCTCTGACCATTTATGTCTGTGTCCTGCTCACGGTGGCTGCCCCGAGCAGTAGGGACAGGGGGGAGGTGGCTGCTGCTGGCTGTG
>NW_020908295.1:0-2476 GCF_003984885.1 Neopelma chrysocephalum | reverse complement strand
TGTAAACCCAAAAGGTAAAAAATCAATTCAAATAAAGTTCCAACATCTCTGTGTGAAAGTTTCACCAAATGGCTCAATGGCAGAGCCTCCCAGGATGACCTTGCCAGTTGAAGATGGGGGATTCTGTTTGGGGTCTGATACTTATGACGGGCAACAAGAAAGCACATTTGGGGACTGGGCAAGACTTGTGGTGGGATCTCTAGGGAAGAATCAAAGGAAGGGAAATGGTGGGATCACGGTATTTTGTGAAGTAACGGGTATGAGAAAAGAGAGAGAAAAGGAGATGAAAAAGCTGGTCATGTTAAACAGGAGGATGCTCAAGACACTTCCCAGGCCATGCCCTGGCACTGATCCCCACAGCCTGTTAAGTTTACAACGCACAAGGCGATGATCTGTTTGACATTCTGCACTAGGCATCACTCGGGTATGACGAACATCGCGAACATTTCTCTGTCCCACCAAAACATAGTCAATGAGGTACCAATGCTTGGATCGAGGATGCATCCAGGTTGTCTTCTATCTATATTATATTATCTAATACTATCTGTATTAGGGGGGTCTTTTCCAAATGAGTCTGGGGGTGTCCTTCATCCTCCTCCTCCTCAATCTCTCCCTCAAGCAACCTTGGAGGACAATTAGCCAGTCACAGAACAGCAATAAAACAGTTTCTACAAGAAGCTCTCTCTCCAAGGATGAGGTACCCGTTTATCAGTGCTTGTTTTCTCAAAACTTGGCAGGGAAAGAACAAAACTTTTCCAGTTGTCTGGGCCAAACACAGACCAAAAGTATCAGCATAAATTCACCCTGGTACACATGGCAACCACCATACATTCCCATTGCTATGGTCTGTTACCATGGCAACCATCACACATTCCCTTTGCTATGACCAGTTACCATGGCAACCATCATACATTCCCATTGCTATGGTCAGTTACCATGGCAACAAACTTACATTCCCATTGTTATAGTCAGTTACCATGGCAACCACCATACATTCCTGTTTCTATGGTCAGATACCATGGCAACCATTATACTTCCCACTGGTACAGTTGGTTACTATGGCAACCATCATACATTCCCGTTGCTACGGTCAGTTACCATGGCAACCATCATAGTGTTATTGCTATGGTGGGTTACCATGGCAACCATCACACATTCCCATTGCTATGGTCATTTACCATGGCAACCATCATACAGTTGTGTTTCTACAGTCGGTTACCATGGCAACCATCATACATTCCCATTGCTACACTCAGTTACCATGGAAAACTTCATACTTCCCATTGCTACACTCAGTTACCATGGCTACCATCACACATTCCCGTCATTATGATCGTTACCGTGGCAACCACCATACTTTCCACTGCTACGGTCAGTTAGCATGGCAATGAGCATATATTCTCAATGCCACGGTCAGTTGCCATTGCAACCACGATACATTCCCATTGCTATGGTCAGTTACCATGGCAACAATCATATATTCCCATTGCTATGGTCGGTTACAATGGCAACCAGCATACATTCCAATTGTTACAATCAGTCACCACGGCAAACATCATATCTCCCATTGCTACGGTCAGTTACTATGGCAACCATCATAATTCCCACTGTTACAGGCAGTTACCGTGGCAACCATCATACATTCCCATTGCTACAGTCAGTTACCAGGGCAACCATCATACATTCCCATCACTACAGTCCATGGAAACCATCATACAGTCCCATTCCTACAGTCAGTTACCAGGGCAACCATCATAATTCCCACTGCTATGGTCAGTTAATATGGTAACCATCATACATTCCTATTGCTATGGGCAGTCATCATGGCAGCTATCATATTTCCCACTGGTACAGTTGGTTACCATGGTAACCATCATACATTCCTGTTGCTATGATCAGTTACCATGGCAACCAGCATACATTCCCTTTGCTAAAGCAGTTACCATGGCAACCATCATACAGTCGTGTTGCAACGGTCAGTTACCATGTCAACCATAATACATTCCCATTGCTACAGTCAGATACTGTGGCAACCAGCATAATTCCCACTGCTATGGTCAGTTACCATGGCAACCAGCATGCATTCCTGTTGCTATGGTCGGTTACCACGGCAACCATCATAGACTGGCGTTGCTTCGGTCAGTTACCATGGCAACCATCAAAGACTGGCGTTGCTTCGGTCAGTTACCATGGCAACCATCATACATTCTATTGCTACAGTCAGTTACCATGGCAAGCATCATACATTCCGATTGCTATGGTCAGTTACCACGGCAACCATATTATATTCCCATTGCTACAGTCAGATGTTGTGGCAACCATCATAGAGTCGTGTTGCTACGGTCAGTTACCATGGCAACCAGCATAGATTCCTGTTGCTACGGTCAGGTACCATGGCAACCATCATACATTCCCATTGTTACTGTCAGTTACCATGGCAACCATCATAAAGTAGTGTTGCTACAGTCAGTTACCA
>NW_020908294.1:0-1317 GCF_003984885.1 Neopelma chrysocephalum | reverse complement strand
CAACGTAGCGGTCGTAGCACATGATGGTGAGGAGGGAAAACTCTGCTGAGATGAAGAAGAGAAAGAAAAAGAGCTGTGCAGCACATCCCGTGTAGGAGATGGTTGTGGTGTCCCAGAGGGAATTGTGCATGGCTTTGGGGACAGTGGTGCAGATGGAACCCAGGTCTGTGAGGGAGAGGTTGAGCAGGAAGAAGCCCATGGGGGTGTGCAGGTGGTGGTCGCAGGCTACGGCGCTGAGGATGAGGCCGTTGGCCAGGAGGGCAGCCAGGGAGATGCCCAGGAAGAGCCAGAAGTGCAGGAGCTGCAGCTCCCGTCTGTCTGCGAAGGTCAGGAGGAGGAACTGGGGCATGGAGCTGCTGTTGGACATTTGCTCCTTCCCCAGGGTCTTTTGATCTGTTGAGGAGGAAAAGTCAGTGCTGAGTTAGACCAGGCTTCTGCAGCCAAACATTACACATCTCACAGCCACCCCACTCTCAAGCTCCCTCTCCTCTCTCAGAACTCTCTGCAGCTCCCTCCTCTGAGCTCTGCCTTTTGCTGGCTGAGGGGACCATTGGAAGCAGGAACTCTGTAATGGGCTCCCAAGGACTCCTTCTTGGTCTGAAGCGAAATGCAAGTCAGAATGCAGGGTGATCACAAATTAAATATAGTTGTGATACATCAAAGAGCTTCTCAGCTTTGCTGTTTGCAATTCAGCTGTTCACCTACAGAGAAACTGCACAGATATCCAGGAATCCATGTCCAAAGAACAGATTGACACACTCCTCACCTTTTCATCTCTCCCCTCCCAGACTGAAACACAAAATGCTCCTTGCAGCTGCCCAGAGCATTGCCATGGATTTAGCACCAAGGAGTTTTCTCCATGGGAATCCTGTGCAGCACAGAGACACTATGGCAGAGCTGTGCCCTTCTGGAGGGCACCTGCAGCCCTGCAGGACACCCAAGGAAACAGATGAATATCCTAAAGTTGCTTGGAGACCACTCGGGCACTTGGCTCCCACAGACACATCCCCACAGCAGCACCCAAAGTGTTTGTGTCTGGACAGGAATCTGCCCCCCCCAAACCCCACACTGGCTCTGAAAACCCAAGGGTGAGAACAAGGAGAGCCCAGGCAGCAGGGGATGGCAATGAAATGCCACAGTGCTGCTGCCAAAGGAGGAGGAACACAGAGACACAGCTGGAAATCAGGGCCTTGTCCTTGCCTGGGCTCTGGTTGCTGCAGGGCAATGCACAGCCCAGCCCCCGTGGGCCTGAGGGCACAGGCTCTGCTTGGGCTGGGAAAGGAGCCCAGGCAGGAGCTGCTCAGGGAAGGGGTCTGT
>NW_020908293.1:0-472 GCF_003984885.1 Neopelma chrysocephalum | reverse complement strand
GACGACGTCAAGGATGACAAGCTCTTTGTTGCTGACCTGGACACTGGCGAGCTGAAAATGATAGACTGATTCTGGCCTCTTCCTCCAAGACGTGCTCCCCACGCCGTTTGCAGATGAGTCCACAGCCAGGGGGTGCTCCCGGAGGCGGGCATTGCTCAGCCTGGCTGGGCACCGAAGGTTCCCCCCTTTGCTGGCGGGGAACCTGAGGAATTCTTCAGCCGGCTGCCAAGCTGCTTCTTGGCAGGAGGGTGGGCGGGTGCTCTGGGCTGGCTGTGAAATGGGAGCCCGGCTCTGCCACCAGCCTCCGCCACTGCCCCTTTGCTGGGCGGGGCTGGGGCAGGGGCAGCCAGCCTGCCAAAAACAAACCCCCGTGGGGGGAGCAAAGGCGGGGCTGCACAACACCAGCTGCTTTGCTCTGCAGGCCAGGAAAGGCTTGGGCTGCCTTGGCTTAGGAGCCTTTCTTTGGGCCAAT
>NW_020908292.1:0-673 GCF_003984885.1 Neopelma chrysocephalum | reverse complement strand
CAACGTAGCGGTCGTAGCACATGATGGTGAGGAGGGAAAACTCTGCTCCAAGAAAGAAGACAAGTAGAAAGACCTGTGCAGCACATCCATGGTAGGAGATGGTTGTGGTGTTCCAGAGGAAATTGTGCATGGCTTTGGGGACAGTGGTGCAGATACAGCCCAGGTCTGTGAGGGAGAGGTTGAGCAGAAAGAAGTACCTGGGGGTGTGCAGGTGGTGGTCGCAGGTTACAGCACTGAGGATGAGGCCGTTGGCCAGGAGGGCAGCCAGAGAGATGCCCAGGAAGAGCCAGAAGTGCAGGAGCTGCAGCTCCCGCCTGTCTGTGAATGCCAGGAGGACGAACTGGGCCATGGAGCTGCTGTTGGACATTTGATGCCTCTATATGGTTTTCTGTTTAGGAGAAAAAAGACAGAATTGAATTAGGCCAGACTCAATCACCAAAACATATTGGATGTCTCATAGCAATTCAACATTCAGGGCCTCTTTTCAGGAAGATCTCTCTGCGTCCCTCTTCCTGAGCTCTGGGTTTTGCTGGCTGAAGGGGGCACTGAGAGCAGGGACCCTGGAATGGGCTCCTGAGGAATCCTTCTTGCGGTGCAGTGAGAGGCAACTTGGAGCACAGGGTGACCTCCAATTAAATGCACTTGTGATGTATCAAAGTGTTTCCAGAACTGC
>NW_020908291.1:0-510 GCF_003984885.1 Neopelma chrysocephalum | reverse complement strand
TCAGCGAGGGTCTTTGGAGTGTTGCAAACTGGAGGGTTCCCGAGCTGGGAGAGGCTGCCAGAGGTGTCCCACTGAGAGGGAGGTGCTGGGGCGCTGCCAGGGCCTCCCTCAGCCCCACTGGTTGTGGGTTCCCAAGGTGACTGGCTTGAGTTATCTGCTGAATTTCCATCCTGGTGTCAGTAATGCCTGGAGTTTCCAAAATATTTGGGAATTGTCTCTAAACTGTTCCATTTGGGTTATGATTCAGGTAGGGAATGTTCCAAGGTTTTCATGGGATGATGGATTATCCTGTGTTCCCCAGCTCTTACACCCATCCAAGTCATCTGGGTGGTTTATTGACAATGTGTCCCAAGGGGCGGCACCTCCCATGCCATAGAAACCCCTCCCCCTGGATTAGGAAACATTTGGAATTCACGAGGTGTTCCAGTGGGGCATGAAAATGAACAGCAATTTCAGTAAAGCCAAGACCCAAGCAGAACAAAGCAAGGCCCCAGCAGGTGCAGAGCAAAG
>NW_020908290.1:0-1270 GCF_003984885.1 Neopelma chrysocephalum | reverse complement strand
CCCACGCTGGGCAGGAGCTGCCCCAGGATGGCAGCTCTGAAGCACTCACAGGAGGTCCCTGTGAACAGGAGGGGAAGACTGGATCTAAAAGTGAAATCTGGAAAGCAGAGAGCAGGAGTGTCATGGTGACACTGCAGGAGAGTTCCAGCTCTGGAGCAGGGTCACAGAAGAAGTGACCCAGTCCATGCCCTGCCCTCAGAAGATCCCACAGCATCCTGGAGATGCTGGAAGGGAGCCCAGCTGTGCTTCACAAGTTCCCAGGGCCTGTCCCTGCTTGTGCTCCAAGGGCTTCCAGCCCCCAGGACTGTGCTCAGAGAGCATTCAGGCCTTACAGCGAGAAAGGGGCTCAGGAGGACAGTGTGGAAGTGGCAAGAGAGCAGCTCTGCAAAGACCAAGCCCTGCTGCTCCCTGGCAGTGCTGCTGGGCTGGGATTATTGTCCCCTTCCCGTTTGCAAATACACCCTGTCCTGCAGTGTGCTGTCCTTTAAGAACATGTGAGAAGAAGGGTCTTGGACAAAGAAGGCACTGCAGGGTCCTTTATTTTGTTTAAATACTCAGAGAACACAATTCATCATTTATACAGTCTCAGTGTCAAAATCAAAAGGTGGACACTAAATTAGAAGGCAGATGCATAATAATGTTTAATTGCACAGAAAATTATTGCAAGAAGAACCCGATGACCTCCAGGAAAAACCAGAGCAGGAAGGCTGGGCCATTAGTGAGTCCCATTCTGAATGCTACACACGAGAAAATAGGCACTTTATTGCTCCTGAAAAGCATCCAGTCATCATTTTCCTCAGGGCATCCTTGAGCTCCTGATTCCTGAGGCTGTAGATGAGGGGGTTCAGTGTTGGAGACACCACCGAGTACAGAACTGATAGTGCCAGATCCAGGGATGGGGAGGAGATGGAGGATGGCTTGACATTTGAAAACAAGCCAGTGCTGAGAAACAGGGAGACCACGGCCAGATGAGGGAGGCACGTGGAAAAGGCTTTGTGCCATCCCTGCTCAGAGGGGATCCTCAGCACAGCCCTGAAGATCTGCACATAGGAGAAAACAATGAAAACAAAACAACCAAAACAAAAACAAGCACTAACCCCAAGAAACCCAATTTCCCTGAGGTAGCCTGAGTGTGAGCAGGAGAGCTTGAGGATGTGTGGGATTTCACAGAAGAACTGGCCCAGGGCATTGCCCTGGCACAGGGGCAGGGAAAATATATTGGTTGTGTGCAGCAGAGAATAGAGAAAGCCAGTGGCCCAGGCAGCTGCTG
>NW_020908289.1:0-328 GCF_003984885.1 Neopelma chrysocephalum | reverse complement strand
CGGGGTGCAAAGGGCTAAATCCACCTCCCAGGTAACCCAGGGAGTCATCTCAGGCTCCCGTGGGTAAACCCCAACGCCAAAGCCTCATCCCCGCCCCCTCAGCACCCCATCATCCTGCACCCCAAGCCCCCGTGACCTCTATCAACCCCGGACCCCAAAGCCTCCCTCCAAACCCTCCAGCATCCCCTACCCCAAACCCTCACAATCTCCCTCATCTGCAAACCCAAAGCCTCGCCCCACGCTCCTATCTCCCTTCACCCCAAAGCCCTACAGCCCCCCTCACCCTCAACCTCCCCAGCACCCCATGACCCCCTACTCCAAACCCCAC
>NW_020908288.1:0-976 GCF_003984885.1 Neopelma chrysocephalum | reverse complement strand
ATCCTCAAGCTCTCCTGCTCACACTCAGGCTACCTCAGGGAAATTGGACTTATGTTTTTTACTCTCTCTTTAGAACTTTGCTTTTTTGTTTTCATTGTTTTCTCCTATGTGCAGATCTTCAGGGCTGTGCTGAGGATCCCCTCGGAGCAGGGACGGCACAAAGCCTTTTCCACCTGCCTCCCTCACCTGGCTGTGGTCTCCCTGTTTGTCAGCACTGCCACATTTGCCCACCTGAAGCCCCCCTCCATCTCCTCCCCATCCCTGGACCTGGTGGTGTCAGTTCTATACTCAGTGGTGCCTCCAGCACTGAACCCCCTCATCTACAGCCTGAGGAACCAGGAGCTCAGGGATGCCATAAGGAAAATGATGACTGGGTTTTTTTTTAAGAAGCAATAAACTGCCTCTTTTCTTCTGCAGAACACTCATTGTGTAACACATTTTGGGCCCAGCCTGCCTTCTAAAGCTTTTGATAGTGTTTGGAGTGGGGGGCTTTCCCTCTGTTCCTGTCATTAACACTGAAATTTTATTCTTCATCCCATATTTAATTCACTCTCTACCTCTTTTTTTTGACCCACAAAATATACAAATCAGGAATCATGCTTTGTGTGCATTTAAACAAAATAAAAGTTTGTGTAGTAAGGTATTTGTCAAACATCCTCTCTGTGTTAGTTTGTACATGAGGAATCACAATCTCTGAATGTGAGAAAGGACATAAATACATTTTTCCAGATCCTTTCTCCAAGACCTCCACTGAAGCTGGAGGGCATTTCCATGTTTGCAGATGTGGAGGGGAAAAAAGTCCCAGCACTGCCAGGGAGCACCAGAACTGGGTCTGTTCAGAGCTGCTCTCTTTGCACTCCCACCCTCTCCTTTCCTGTCCGTGCCCAAGGCCTGAGTGCTCTGGCAGCTCAGTCACTGTCCTGCTGTGGGTCAGGCCTGTGAGCACAGGCAGGGACAGGCCCTGGGCACTGCTGGG
>NW_020908287.1:0-504 GCF_003984885.1 Neopelma chrysocephalum | reverse complement strand
ATTGCCCACAAAGGGAAGCCTAGAGAGGAAGTTGGGAAAGTTTGGGACTTTTCCTGTGCTTCCAGTTGTAGTGGTAAAAGGTATTCAAGAAAGGGGGCAAAATTTATAGGTCTTCCCTCTCAAAGTATCTTTTAAATTATGTGAGGTATGTGATATAATGCAGTCAATTGCAATATGAAAGAAATACAATGTGGACTGTTTTAATTTCAAGAAAGGATGAGAAATTGCACCACCTCCTTCTTGCAAGTGTTTCCCCCGAAAATCTCAGGTGGTTAATGGGAAAAAGAATTAAAGAACTTACTTTGGGACTGCAGGACTGGCTCTGGATGTGGTTGTGGGCAAAGAGAGGCAGAGATGGTTCCATGAAAATTTCTTTTTTGTAATTTCACATTTGATAAATGAGGGGGAGAGGAGGAGAGGAAAGCAGAAAAAGGAAAGAAAAGAGGAAGGAGAAAAGGGGAAAGGATGCAGAGAATGTGGAAAACTTACCTTCTCTGTGTTTGA
>NW_020908286.1:0-1087 GCF_003984885.1 Neopelma chrysocephalum | reverse complement strand
CCAAGGAAATGTCTCCTCTGCAGGGCTCTTGGGGCTGCAGGAGGGAGGTGTGAAGGCTGAAGGAAAGGAAGTTGAGAAGGAGGAGAAATTAATCCTGCCCTGGGAGGGGAAGTTTAGATCAGATATTAGAAAACTTTCTTCAGTGACAGAGTGCTGAAGGGATTTCCAACTTGTGTGGATGTGGCACTTGGGGCCATGGTTTAGTGGTGGCCTTGACAGTGCTGGGGGAACTGTTGGACTCGCTGATCTTCGAGGGCTTTTCCAACCTGTCTGATTCCAGGGTTCCTTGAACTAACAGGCAATGGATGAGCTGAATATTAAACTGAACAAGCATGTGATGTGACCTAGTCTAGTTAATCATTCCTAGAATCCATCATGAAACCAGGATTTGTGGTTTTCCCAAGTCCCAGGTGGCCCATTGGATCCACTGCTTTGGCTTTATAGTTTTGTGAGACACAAAACAGGACTTCTAAATCAGTTTTTATTCCAAAACCAAAACACATCAAGCAGGAATCTTCATTAAAAAATAAAAATAAATAAAAAATTCTGGGTGCATTCCTCCCATTGTGGGGTTCCATTTCCGAAGGCTTGAGGTGGATGGGGAAGGGGTTACTCCAGCTCCAGGGGTTTCTTCAGGGTCCTGGACGCATGGAGGGGTTAGGTTCTCACCCCTCCCCCCACCCACGAAGTCCCATGGCTCCCGGGGACCTCAGCACACAGCTCGTGGAGAGGAGGCGAGAGAGAGAGTTTATTGCGGTTAGGGGTTTATAAAGCTCTTGGGAGGGTCAAAAGGGACCATGTAAGGTAAGGGGTCTTACAAAACACCAATCAGGCAGGGAACAACCAAATAAGGAAGGGGTTAAAAAGAGACCAATGAGAAGACTTCTTGATATCTTCTCAGGACATTCCTGAGACAGAGATAAGAACTGGCCGTGGGGGATTTTGGGAAGAAGAAACATGACTTAGCAGAGACCACAAAAAAACCATTTTAAAACATGCTTAAACCACAGTTTTCCCATATAACGCAGGTTTACTGCTACAAAAAATCAGAGATCTCTAGTAGTAAGTAGAAGAGAGACAGAAGATG
>NW_020908285.1:0-591 GCF_003984885.1 Neopelma chrysocephalum | reverse complement strand
TTCTCTTGTCTCGCTGAGTTCAGTTTGCCACAGGTCGGCTAAGATTTTTCGGGTGTTGAATTTTCTCCTTCCTCCTCCATCAGACCGTCTTCGGCATAGAAGCTGTTCTGATGCTGGTGGGGGTTGTGGGTTGGTTTCTTGATAGGAGATCCACGGTGGGGTTTTAACGGTTGTGTATTTGTTGTGCGTTGGTTGACTTGGTGGTAACAGAAGAGGCACTCTCACTTCCGATTCACTGCTGGAGTAAGTTGGCTGTGTCCATGTTGCTGTGTGGTTGTTCTGCAGTGGTCTTATGGCCGCTGCGCAGCCGAAGGGCGTTAGTGGACCGCCCTGACCCCTGCAACAGCAGTCCGTTCATTGCTCTCCCATTGCAGCCCCCGCTGCTGTTGGTGCCCTAGCCCCGAGCCCTGGCCGCCCGGCCGCGTCCCCGCACTCTCTCCGCGGTGGTCTCACGGCGGCTGCATATCTAAAGGGAGCTAGCAGATTCTCTTGACCCCTGCATTTATCCCATAAACCTATGGAGGGACCCCTGCCCAATCCTGAAGCTGTTTCCCTTTCTGTGTCCTCTATAGGCTCGCTGTCCATTTGTCT
>NW_020908284.1:0-2076 GCF_003984885.1 Neopelma chrysocephalum | reverse complement strand
GGGGGGTCCTGGGATCGATCTTGGGGTGGTTGAGGGGGGTCCCAGAGGGGTTTGGGGGAGATAAAAGGGCATTTGGGGAGCCCTGAAGGGGCTTTGGGGGGTCTGAGGGTGTCCTAGGATTGATATTTGGGCCAAAAAAGGGAGAATTTGGAACAAAAAGAGTCAAAGAAGGGAAAACTGAATGAAGAAAAGGGAGTTTGGACCAAAAATGGGGAGTTTGGACCAAAAATGGGGAGTTTGGACCAAAAATGGGGAGTTTGGACCAAAAATGGGGAGTTTGGACCAAAAATGGGGAGTTTGGGATGAAAAAGGGGAAGTTGGGGGCAAAAAAGGGACAGTTTTGACCCGAAAAGGGGATCCCAGGAGTATTTTAGGGGGTCCCTGAGTGATGGGAGAGCTCAGGAGGAGCTGACAGGGTCCCACACGGGGTGACACCCAATGTGGGAGGCAGGTACTTCACCACTATAAGGTAAAAATGCTTTTAATCTCAAAAAAACTTGATTTCAATGCAGCAAAAGAGCTTGAAAAATAACTTCTTATGAAGTAGGAGGTCTTTGACTTCTGCCACTTTCTCTGTATTTTGTGTTCACCACCACAATTTTGCAAGAAATCAATTCGTAAACACTTTTTATATGAAGTAAAAGTTAAATTGCACTGCCTTTGTTTTCTAGAAGCACTTTGGTTAACAAAGAACCTGACAGCATGTTGGCCCACGTTTAAAGATAAAGGGGAGTATATTGAAATAAACTTTATTTTTTTAAAGTAATAAATTAGCAAAGTAGGCAAAAGGCACTGTCAAACTGAGAATCTAAAATATCAAAAGTATATTAAAGTACCAAAGCAGAAGATAAAATTATTCTTTTAATAATTCTTTATTTCTCTGTTGTCCACCTGTTTATCATCTCACAAAGTGAAAATACAACTTCCATCCACAGTTAGTATTTTGGGTGCTTTTTTGTTTGTTTGTTTGATTGATTTTAGGTTTTCATGTTATTGTTGCTCAGTTTCCTCAGGAGAATCCATGAACAAACACTGCCCGGGGCAGCCCTTGGGAGACAGTCAGACTCAAACCTTAGTGCTGCTTTTATTCTTATGCACTGGATAAAATATTTTAGTTATTTAGAGCAGCAACAAGTTCATTTTAAGGTGATTTCCTCCTACCCTCCTCCTCTTTTCCTTCCTTTACAAAACACCCTTTCACACATGGAATTTTCACATCCGCTGCCTTTGGTAATAAAACTCTGCAAGTGAAGCAAATGCTCTTCTTTTAATATATCAAATTTAATTCTATACATTAATATATCCATTTTAATTTTATATATATATACATATGTATGTTTTGGAAACAGATGCTTGGGGGAACAAGCAGGATCATAGAGGAGCATTCCTAACTGACCACAGTCCTGAGTATTTTGAGCCCATTTTGAACTATTTCCGTCATGGACAGCTCATTGTAAATGATGGCATTAATTTGCTAGGTAGGTGTTACCTGTCTGACATCTGAGTTATTCCTCTTTGGGAGTTAAGCTTTGACCTCCGGGTGAAGCCAGAGGGAGCTTTGTGTGCTTAGCTCCGTGGTTTTCTTTGGAGTTTATTTCCTTGGGATTTATTCTCAAGTGTTGCAGCTCCACGTTGTAAATATTAATGCACACCTATCTACACAATGATGTTAACCTTGTGTCCAGACCTACCCCTTCCCCTCTGTAACCTTTTTGGGGGGTTTATTCCTTGGGATTTCCAGGGTCTCAGTTTCAGTGGAGCGGATCTTTCCCACCTGGATCTTTGCTACATCAACTTCAAGGTGGCCAATCTGAGCCGCTGCAACCTGGCCCGTGCCAACCTGTGCTGTGCCAGCCTGGAGAGGGCTGACCTGTCAGACTCTGTGCTGGATGGAAGAGCTGCTGCAGCTTGGGAGGGCTGGGCTTGTGTTAACAGAGAGGAGCTGGAACAAACAGAGCGGTGTAAAACATCGAGTTCTTAAATAGATTCTAGAGTTGTTCTGGTTCCTAAAGCTTCCACACTTCCTCAGAGTAATGATTTAATGGGATTGACTCCCAAAGCAGAAATTAAAAGTGT
>NW_020908283.1:0-1246 GCF_003984885.1 Neopelma chrysocephalum | reverse complement strand
GGAGCACTTGAGTGTATGCTACAGCATTTATGGAGACACTGGAGCATTTGTTGTGGGGGTGCTGGGGTATTCAGGGGGATGTTGGAGTATTTGGGGTGGGGTACTGGAGTATTTGGGAGGATGCTGACACATTGGGGGGATATTGGAGCATTTGGGGTGGGAATACTGCAGTATTGGGGCGATGCTGGAGGACTTGGAGAAATGCTGGAGCTTTAAGGAGGATGCTGGAATATTTGGGGTGGCACTTTAGCATTTGGGGTGGGAGGTACTGAAGCATTTCAGGGCTTGCTGGAGCATTTGGGGAGGTGTTGGAGGACTTTGGGAGATGCCAGGATGAGGCATCCATGTGTATGCTGGACCCTTGTGGGTGCATGGGCGTATGCGACATGAGCCACACGGGATGGGATGCTGGGATGCACAGACACTGCTCGTGGAGTTCATGGATGCAGCTCGTGGGATTCATGGATGCAGCTCAGGGGGTTCATGGATGCAGCTCGTGGGATTCACGGATGTTGCTTGTGGGGTTTGTGCATGCAGCTCATGGGATTCATGGGTGCCACTTGTGGGGTTCATGGATGGAGCTCATGGGGTTCATGGATGCTGCTTGTGGGGTTCACGGATGCAGCTCATGGGATTCATGGATGCTGCTTGTGGGGTTCACGGATGCAGCTCATGGGATTCATGGATGCTGCTTGTGGGATTCATGGATGCCGCTTGTGGAGTTCATGGATGCTGCTTGTGGGATTCATGGATGCTGCTTGTGGGGTTCATGGATGCAGCTCATGGGATTCATGGATGCTGCTCATGGGTTTCATGGATGCTGTCCCCGGGCCATATGGATGCTGCTCGCGCTCGGGGTGCCTCGGGGAGGCTCGGGGCGCACAGCAGGTGGGGATGGACGGACAGACAGCCAAGGACAGACACAAGCACTGTTCCCTCCTCTCCCAGCCATGCGCAGCGGCTCCTGCGAGTGTGTAATTTCACCACAGTGCCTAAACGAGGGACAGAAGTAAATTGACCTTTTCACCCGTTTTCCTACCAGGGGGATTATAGCCTGTTTCCTGTTAAATCTCTCCAAGAACTGGCTCCATCCTGCTCGTGGAGCAGGGTGGGGAGGGAGGGACACCCACCCAGAGCAGGGGCTTTAATTTCCCTCCTCGTCCCCCCGTGCCACGCCTTTCCCACCCCATCCCATTGCACAGCTTCCTCCACCTCTCATCTCATTAAAGTCTTTGGGGTGATTTCA
>NW_020908282.1:0-545 GCF_003984885.1 Neopelma chrysocephalum | reverse complement strand
GTGGTCAGGCCTTGGCAGGGGCTGCCCAGGGAGGTTTGGAGTCCCCATCCCTGGAGGTGTCCCAGGAAGGCCTGGCTGTGGCACTCAGAGCTCTGGGCTGGGGGACAAGGTGAGGACTGGGCACAGGGGGGACTCCATGGGCTGGGAGGGCTTTTCCAACCTCAAGGACTCTGGGATTCTGTCAAGTTTCCCATCCAAACCCATTTCCAAGTGAGCAGCAGAGGATCTGGTTGGTGGGGTGGGCTCGCAGGGGCAGCAGCGCGGTGTCACCCCACAGCCCTCCCGAAGGGACACTGGCACAGGCAGGGCTGGTAGCCCACAGGGCCGGGGCCAGGGGGTCTGGGCAGCTCTGGCTCAGCCCCACAGAGCGCTAGAACTGCTCTCATCAGCCACAGCTGCTCAGAGAGGGCAAGAGTGTCATCATTGCCAGGGCCGGGGACCCGCCAGGGCCCTGCCACCAGTGCTGGGTGTGCTGCCAGGGCAGGGCTGGGGCAGTGTGGCACAGGGACTGATGGGGGCAGCCAGCTGGATGTAAGGCCAAATGG
>NW_020908281.1:0-837 GCF_003984885.1 Neopelma chrysocephalum | reverse complement strand
CTCCCACCCCAAACCGGCCCTTCCCACCATCCCTTCTCCCGGCCCAGCCCTCCCTTCCCGACCCCGGGTGGGATCCAGGGGTTCATCCCGACCCCGGGTGTGATCCATGTGTCCATCCCGGTGCAACCCCAGGCAGGTTCCAGGTGTCCATCCCAGTGCCGGGCGGGATCCGTGTGTCCATCCCGGTGCCAGACAGGATCCTGGTGTTCATCCCAGTGCCGGGTGTGATCCGGGTGTCCATCCCAGTGCCAGGCAGGATCCTGGTGTCCATCCTGGTGCCGGGTGGGATCCGTGTGTCCATCTCAGTGCTGGGTGTGATCCGCGTGTCCATTCCGACCCCAGGCAGGATCCAGGTGTCCATCCCGGTGCTGGGTCGGATCCGTGTGTCCATCCCAGTGCTGGACGGGATCCAGGTGTCATCCTGCATCCCAGATGGGATCCGGGTGTCTGTCCTGGTGCCGGGCAGGATCCAGGTGTCCATCCCGGTGCTGGGCAGGATCCGGGTGTCCATCCCAGTGCCGGGCGGGATCCGGGTGTCCATCCCAGTACTGGACGGGATCCAAGTGTCATCCTGCATCCCGGATGGGATCCGGGTGTTCATCCCGGTGCCGGGCGGGATCCGGGTGTCCATCCCAGTGCCAGGCAGGATCCAGGTGTCCATCCCAACCCCAGGCAGGATCCGGGTGTTCATCCCAGTGCCGGGTGTGATCCGGGTGTCCATCCTGACCCCAGGCAGGATCCAGGTGTCCATCCCGACCCTGGCTGGGATCCGGGTGTCCATCCCAGTGCCGGGAGGGATCCGGGTGTCCATCCTGACCCCAGGCAGGATCCAGGTGT
>NW_020908280.1:0-399 GCF_003984885.1 Neopelma chrysocephalum | reverse complement strand
ACAGTGCACCTTCAACCCCCACAAGAAAAACAGAGCTCTGCCCAGCAGAAAATTGCACACACCCACTTTCAAGGGCCCAGCCTCACTCAGAGAGGCAGCTCTGCCTCCTCCCTCCCAGCAGCAACCAAGGCAGAACCCAGCAGCTACCAGGGCAAACAATTCTTTGCATTGGGAAAGAAGCCCAAATTAGCACTCTTCTTCAAAGCTACTAATGAAGACACACTGGATCTGTAGGACAGGGCATATCCAAAAGGATTCTTCAAAGACAAGAAGAGCATCCCCCACCCCTGTCATTTCAGTGACTCCTTTTCGCAGCACCTTCCCCCCCTACAAGGACAAAGCAGCACCTCTGGGTCTGGCCAGGACAGCTGCAAGTTGCCAAACCCATTCAAGGATGAG
>NW_020908279.1:0-835 GCF_003984885.1 Neopelma chrysocephalum | reverse complement strand
ATGGAATTCCCAGCCCTGGATTCTCCCTGGAGCTCCTGGTTCAGCATGTGCCCATCTCCAGAATCCAACAGCTTTTCCTGCTTTCCTGACCCAACTCCCTCCTACCATTTAAGCCAATTCCTGGCTTCTCCTTCAGGACAAAATTCTCCCTCTGAAGGCTCCTATTCCCTGCAGCCTTCCCAGCTTTTCCAGGGCCAATCCTCATGGATCGTTTCCTTCCCATAGCAGAAATTTTTCCTGCTCGTCTGTCACTCCTCTGAGCTTTTCCATGGATTCCCACCTTCTCCAAAGGACATTCCAGCACTGCCCAGCCCAGGCAGCACCAGAGCTTATGGAAACACCCCCTCACCTCCTTCCCAGTGCAATATTCCTGCTTTCCAAAAGAGCCACGAGGAGGTTCCAGCCCATCCAGACCCACAGATCCACCCTGCTGCCTGTTTTCCTTGGCAGGGAAATTTTCCCTTGGAGATCCTGCCACGTTATCCCAACACATCTCACTTTTCCAATCTCTTCCAGATCCCAAAGCTCTCTTCCCAGCCTGGTGGAAAAGCCATTTAAAGGTGAAGCTTCTGGTGGGTTCCATCCAGACCCACAGATCCTCCTCCCTGCTGCCTGTTTTCTTTTGCAGGGAAAAGAAATTTTCCCTTGCAGATCCTGCCACATTATCCCAACACATCTCACTTTTCCAATCTGTTCCAGATCCCAAAGCTCCCTTCCCAGCCTAGAAGGCCACTCAGAATCTACAAAAATCCATTTAAAGGTGAAGGTTCTGGTGGGTTCCATCCAGGCTCACAGATCCTCCTCCCTGCTGCCTGTTTTCCCTGGTAGGGAAAAG
>NW_020908278.1:0-849 GCF_003984885.1 Neopelma chrysocephalum | reverse complement strand
AGCCTGGAAGGAAGGGCAGAGATGTCCTGTGGGATCCCAGACCCTCCTGCTGCAGGAGCGAGGGGATGGAGCAGGGAAGGCATCAGGAATTCTGTAGGTGCAGATTCCCAAAAATGAGGGGAAAAAACAGGGAAAAGACTTGCAAAAGGTGCTGTTGGTTGAGGAGTGTCCCGAGGATGAGGCTTGTCCTGATGGATTTTACGGCTTCAGGGAAAATATGGGACAAATGTCTTTGTTTGAGCTGAATTCGGGCCTCAAATTTAATGGAGGCTTCGCTTTTCCAGGCAGCTCCTCTTCCAAAGGATTTCCAACGTGGAATTGCGGCTTTGCAGAGCCTGGGGGATGTGCCTGTGGGAATGGTGATTCCCAGGTTTCCTGGGGGGCCAGGAAAGCCAATGGCACGTGGTTTGTGTCCTAAATAGTGTGGCAGGAGCAGGGCAGGGACTGGGGGGGTCACACCTGGAATTCTGGGGGCAGTTCTCGGGATAAGGACGTGGAGGAGCTGGATCATGTCCAGGGAATGGAGCTGGGAAGGGGCTGGAGCAGCAGGAGGGGCTGAGGGAGCTGGGGGGGCTCAGCCTGGAGAAAAGGAGGCTCAGGGGGGACCTTCTGGATCCCTAAAATTCCCTGGAAGGAGGTTGGATCTGGGGGAAGTCGGGCTCTGCTCCCAGGGAACAAGGGACAGGAGGAGAGGGAACGGCCTCCAGCTGTGCCAGGGGAGGCTCAGGTTGGACAGGAGGAGGAATTTTCTCCATGGAAAGGGTGGTGAGGCCTTGGCAGGGGCTGCCCAGGGAGGTTTGGAGTGGAATTTGGGGGATTTGGGGTCAATTTTTGGTGGGTTTGGGGTGG
>NW_020908277.1:0-400 GCF_003984885.1 Neopelma chrysocephalum | reverse complement strand
GTTTCTGACTCTTCCTGCTTGGTTTGTCTGGGGTTTATTTGTTATTTGTGGGGTTTGGTAACCAGGGAGAAGCAGGAGCAGGGGCAGGAGGACACTTCCCACCTCTCCTCGGATTGTCCAGAGGTGCCATTCCCACTGGGATTAATCAGTGCAAGACCATCAGAGCTTGGCTCTGGCTTCCAGTGGAGCAAATCCTGCTCTGCCACCTGGAAAAATCTGGGATGGGAAGGAGGAACAACAAACAGAGGGGAGAATTGGGAGAACAGGGATGGTAAAAAGCTCCAGAATTTCCAGGGGCTGCCCCAAATCCCACAGGGAGTCAGTGACTTTCCCAGATGAGGTCCAAGAGCTTCGGATCAAACTCAAGGAGACTCTTTTAACCTTTCCAAAGCTGGGATTG
>NW_020908276.1:0-435 GCF_003984885.1 Neopelma chrysocephalum | reverse complement strand
CTTTGGGTGCCCTGTTGCTCTTTCTCCTTATTAATCCTCAAATCAGGCTTTATTTTTCCCTCCCATCTTTCTCTCAGCTCCTAAACCTCTGCTTCTGGGTGGGATTCCTGTGCCTGACACCAAGGATTTGGGCTCCAGCAGAGCTCCTCCATCTCTTCTGGAAGTTCTGGAGCTTTTTACCATCTCAGTTCTCCCACTTCTCTCCTGTGTTTGTTGTTCGTCCTTCCCATCCCAGATTTTTCCAGGCAGCACAGCAGGATTTACTCCACTGGGAGCCAGAGCCAAGCTCTGATGGTCTTGCACTGATGAATCCCAGTGGGAATCAGAGGAGAGGTGGGAATTGCCCTTCCACCCCTATTCCTGCTTCTCCCTGGTTACCAAACCCCAGAAATAACAAATAAACCCCAGACAAACCAAGCAGGAAGAGTCAGAAAC
>NW_020908275.1:0-2157 GCF_003984885.1 Neopelma chrysocephalum | reverse complement strand
CTTTGGGTGCCCTGTTGCTCTTTCTCCTTATTAATCCTCAAATCAGGGTTTATTTTTCCCTCCCATCTTTCTCTCAGCTCCTAAAACTCTGTGTCTGGGTGGGATTTCTGTGCCTGACACCAAGGATTTGGGCTCCAGCAGAGCAGGACCTCCTCCATCTCTTCTGGGACCACTAAATGTGCTGTAAAAGAACAATATATGCCAACAGAACCATATGTATTTATTGCTCCACCTCTTACAATAAGTTTCCACCAGCATTTTCTATCTTTTTATTTTTTTATCCACCTCCCCTCCACCCAAGGCCAGGGATTCTTGTGACAAAAATGAAGAATTTTGCAAAATCAAATTAAATCCTCCTATATTTCAGTTAACAACTCCAATTTATTTTTTCTTTGAATTTCACTTGCATGCTTTTTTTTTTTAATCCATTTTTTTTTCCTCCTCTGTCAACAGAAGCTCTGCTACAACGAGCAACCAGCAGGCAGAAAATACAGATTTATGGCAGTTTTACCCTCTCTCCTTGAGTGTTCTCAAAAGCTGCCACTCCTCCGACCTCGATGTACACAACAAATTCCTTTTGTTTGTTTTTTTGTCACTTCCAGGCTGAAAGTCGGTAACTAACAGCAAATGGGGGTTTGTTTTTTTATGGCACAGTTGTATTTATGTCCCGTCTGGGTTTAGGGCTTTCACTCCCTCCCTGTTTGCCTGAAGAAAGGCCTCCAATGGCCATTAATTTGATGATGTATCTGGGAGAAAACTTGCCAGCACTTGTCTCCCAAAAGATTGGGATAGACTGGAATGGGTTTGGGACGCTGCCAGGGAATTGGGTTTGTGGGTTTTGAGTATTTATTTGGACAGAAGAGCTGCATTTTATGGCGGTATAAAAAAGGATGAATAAAAGAAAAATAAAGGAAGAAAAACAGAGAATAAGCAGTCACCTCTTCACAGAAAAAAAAGCAATTTTCCCTTCCCTCGGTGATTAATCAGATGCAGGTATTGGATTAGGACGGGTCCCAGGGGATGGATGGGATGGGTGACAATGAGAGGGTGTAAAAGGGTTGGAAAGGGTTTGGAGCAACCTGGGATAGTGGAAGGTGTCCCTGCCCATGGCAGGGGGTGGAACAGGATGAGCTTGAAGGTCCCTTCCAACCCAAACCATTCTGAGATTTTATAAAATCATAATCAAGTTGCTAATCAACTTAATTAAATGAAGAAAAAGCAAAATACAATGGTCATTAGACACTTCCACACCCAACAGCACCTAAACACACCACCCTTTCTTTGCACATTATATATATATCCATTTAATTAATAACAATACCTATTATAAGGTACGTAAAATTTATAGCACCATCTGAGGCACATTTATTCAGTCTGGGGGATTTTTAGGTTTGTTCGAAGTAAGCAAAGAAACAAAATGTTGCAGCCTAATTGTAGGATTGAGCATTTGAATTAACATATATACATATGTAATTATATATATGTAATATATTTATATATTACATGTATAAATATATATTTTATACATATATAGACATTTAATATATATGTATATTGTACATATAATATATTTATATATTACATATATACATATATAATGTATACATATACACACATATAATATATATGTAATTATATATAATATAAATATATATTTACATGTGTATATATATAGTATACCTATATACACATATATATTATAATATACACACATATATTTTTATATATATATAATTTACTTTAGTGTATCCCTTCTGGCTCAGATTCCAGGTTTGTTTGGTACTGGTTTCCCACAGGTCCAGTGCCATATCCATGATCCACACAGGAATATTTCAGAGCTCCATGGAAGGGGAATGGAATAAAATGATCTTTAAGGTCCTTTCTAACCCAAACCATTCTGGGATTCTCTCTTCTCTCATTTTATGATCATAAGAGAGAGGCAGAGATGATCCAGAGGGTGAATCCAACTCACCGTCTCCAATGCGTAGAAAAATTTATATTCTATGGATAATTGCTTCTTTTACCTTGATATGGAGGAATTTTATCCAATGAGATGTATATATATATATATATATATATATAAATAAATATAAATAAATGAGACACGATGTAGTATTTTTTATTATATCAATTACTAGAGTTTGGGGGAAAAAATGA
>NW_020908274.1:0-772 GCF_003984885.1 Neopelma chrysocephalum | reverse complement strand
TTCCCGTCCTTGCTTTTAATCTCTCTCTGATCGAGTTGGTTTGTGATGATTTCATCACCCCCGTGTGAATTGCAGAGTCTGACCCTGTGAACTGAATTACAGGAGGAAATATTGAGCTTTTCTTGCCCAAGAACCAGGCAGTGTGGTCACTCTCTGGTGTGTTCTGCTGGAGAAATCAAGAGTTTTAAAGCCTTGGGAAACATGTTTGCAGAATTTTGGGTCCCTCCTGGGCATTTCAGCACAACTCATGTTCTCAGGGGAAAAAAAGTTAACTATTTTCTATATATTTCTATATTTTTCTATTTTTTTCTATTTTTTTTATATTTTTCTGTACTTTCTATATTTTTCTATATTTTTCTGTATTTTCTATTTTTTTCTGTATTTTTCTATATTTTCTATCTTTTCTATCTTTTCTGTATTTTTCTATATTTTTCTATATTTTTCTATATTTTTCTATATTTTCTATATTTTCTATCTTTTCTGTATTTTTCTATATTTTTCTGTATTTTTCTGTATTTTCTATATTTTCTATATTGTCTATATTTTTCTATATTTTCTGTATTTTTCTGTATTTTCTATATTTTCTATATTGTCTATATTTTCTATATTTTCTGTATTTTTCTGTATTTTCTATATTTTCTATATTGTCTATATTTTTCTGTATTTTCTGTATTTTTCTGTATTTTCTATATTTTCTGTATTTTCTGTATTTTTCTGTATATTTGTCTGTATTTTTTCTGTATTTTTTCTGTATTTTTTCTGTATTTTTTCT
>NW_020908273.1:0-2033 GCF_003984885.1 Neopelma chrysocephalum | reverse complement strand
GTGACCCACCTGGATCTTTCCGGAAACCTCCTGAGGACCCTCCCCCCGAATTTGGGGGCCCTGCGGCGCCTCCAGGTGAGACCCCCCCAAAAATCCACCCCAAATTTGCCCCAAAATCGGCAAAATTCGCCCCAAAATTCACCCCAAAATCAGGAAAAATCTGCCGCAAATCAGCAAAATTTATCCCAAAAATTCACCCTGAAATTTGCCCCAAAATCAGTGAAATTTGCCCCAAAATTCACCCCAAAATCAGTAAAATTTATCCCAAAATTGACCCCAAAATTGACCCCAAAATTGGCGAAATTCGCCCCAAAATCAGCAAAATTCACCCCAAAATTCACCCTGAAATTCATCCCAAAATCAGCAAAATTCACCCCAAAATTCACCCCAAAATTGACCCCTAAATTCGCCCCAAAATCAGTAAAATTCGCCCCAAAATTCACCCCAAAATCAGTAAAATTTATCCCAAAAATTCACCCTGAAATTCACCCCGAAATCAGTGAAATTTCCCCCAAAATTCACCTTAAAATCAGTAAAATTTATCCCAAAATTGACCCCGAAATTCACCCCAAAATCAGCAAAATTCGCCCCAAAATTCATCCCAAAATCAGTAAAAATCTGCCCCAAAATCGGCAAAATTTATCCCAAAATTCACCCTGAAATTTGCCCCAAAATAGGTGAAATTCACCCCAAAATTCACCCCAAAATCAGTAAAATTTATCCCAAAAATTCACCCTTAAATTCACCCCAAAATCGGTAAAATTTATCCCAAAATTCACCCTGAAATTCGACCCAAAATCAGTGAAATTATCCCCAAAATTCACCCTGAAATCAGTAAAATTTATCCCAAAATTCACCCTGAAATTCGCCCCGAAATCAGCAAAATTCGCCCCAAAATTTGCCTCAAAATCAGCAAAATTTATCCCAAAATTGACCCCAAAATCTGCCCCAAAATCAGCAAAATTCACCTCAAAATCTTCCCCAAAATCAGGAAAATTCACCCCAAAATCAGTAAAATTTATCCCAAAATTGACCCCAAAATTTGCCCCAAAATCAGCAAAATTTATCCCAAAATTGACCCCAAAATCTGCCCCAAAATCAGGAAAATTCACCCCAAAATCAGTAAAATTTATCCCAAAATTGACCCCGAAATTTGCCCCAAAATCAGCAAAATTTATCCCAAAATTCACCCCAAAATCAGTAAAAATCTGCCCCAAAATCAGTAAAATTTATCCCAAAAATTTACCCTGAAATTCGCCCCAAAATCAGCAAAATTTATCCCAAAATTCACCCCAAAATCAGTAGAAATTTGCCCCAAAATTCACCCCAAAATTTGCCCCAAAATCAGCAAAATTCGCCCCAAAAATTCACCCCAAAATCAGTAAAAATCTGCCTCAAAATCGATAAAATTTATCCCAAAATTCACCCTGAAATTCGCCCCAAAATCGGTAAAATTCGCCCCAAAATTCACCCCAAAATCAGTAAAAATCTGCCCCAAAATCGGTAAAATTTATCCCAAAAATTAACCCCAAAATTCGCCCCAAAATCAGCAAAATTCACCCCAAAATTCACCTCAAAACTTGCAAAATTCACCCCAAAATCAGTAAAATTTATCCCAAAATTCACCCTGAAATTCGCCCCAAAATCGGTAAAATTTGCCCCAAAATTCACCCCAAAATCAGGAAAAATCTGCCCCAAAATCGGTGAAATTTATCCCAAAATTCACCCTGAAATTCGCCCCAAAATCAGCGAAATTCGCCCCAAAATTCACCCCAAAATCAGTAAAAATCTGCCCCAAAATCAGTAAAATTTATCTCAAAATTCACCCTGAAATTCACCCCAAAATCAGCAAAATTTGCCCCAAAATTCACCCCAAAATCAGTAGAAATTTGCCCCAAAATTCACCCCAAAATTTGCCCCAAAATCAGCAAAATTCGCCCCAAAAATTCACCCCAAAATCAGTAAAAATCTGCCCCAAAATCGGTAAAATTTATCCCAAAATTCACCCTGAAATTTGCCCCAAAATCAGAAAA
>NW_020908272.1:0-895 GCF_003984885.1 Neopelma chrysocephalum | reverse complement strand
GCTCTTTTTCTTATACTTTATCCCAACCCTTGACTTTTCAACCCAAAACCACTTCATCAGCTATTCCAGAAACACTCTTGAACCCTTTATATTCTGAATTTCCCCATCATGGTCATATACCAGAAACAGGCTTGGTATGACCAGAGGGCCAGAAAACACCTTGATTTCATTTCTCAGGGGTCAATAATTCCCATAACTTCAAGGTTTTGGTTTTATTTGCCCACTGTTGTTGTGTTCAGATGTGTGGGGCAGTGGTGCCTCTTTGTCCTCTGTAAATCCTTACATCTGCCTTGATTTGAGAAGGTTCAGACAGTCAAGTTCACACAAGAGCAGTGGTTTTTTTCGGGGGCTTGGCCTGGCAGCTGGAGAGCTCATACAAATGATATTTGCAATGCAAGCTCTCAGCTCTGAGGCAGCTGCACAGTGACTCAGCTCCTGCTCATAAAAACTTCTTATTTCCAGCAAGAGCCAAACTCAGGGCCTTGAAAAATGTCAAAAAACCCATGTAATGGAGCAGCAAATATTCCCCTCACGGCCCTTTCGTCAGGGGGCTTTGGGATGAGGCCTCACATCTTCCCTGGAGGAGCTGGGGGAGCTCCCACTGCGGAATTCCAGCTTGGGAATGTAGGGGAGGGAGCAGAGGCAGGAAAAAAAGAGCTAAAGCAAAAAGGGTTTGCCAAGGGAATGCTCAGGAGGGTTCCCTGCAGCCCAGGCTGGGGCTGTGACACGGCTGGAGAGGCTGCTGGGCCTCATCCCTCTTCCAAATTATTTAATATAAGATAATGTTATTATAATCATGGAATGGTTTGGGTTGGAAGGGACCTTTAAAGACTCTTGGTTTCCAATCTCCTGCCATGGGCAGGGACACCTTCCACCAGCCCAGGTTGCTCCAACC
>NW_020908271.1:0-424 GCF_003984885.1 Neopelma chrysocephalum | reverse complement strand
AATCTCATCAATCCATGGAAATATCTTAAATATCCGTGGAAATCTTTCATCTGGGGGGGGAATCTCATAAATCCATAGAAATCTCTCAAATATCCCTACAAATTTCTCATCTGAGAGAGAGATCTTGTGAATTTATGGAAATATCTCCAATATCCATAGAAATCTCTCAAATATCCCAACAAATTCCTTCTCCAAAAGGGGATCTCGTCAATCCATGGAAACTTCCCATCAATCCATAGGAACCTCTCAAATATCCATACAAATTTCTCAGCTGAGAGAGATCTCATCAATCCCTGGAAATTGTTCAGCTATCCATAGAAATCTCTCAGATATCCATGGATATCTCTCAAATATCCCTACAAATTCCTTGTCCAAAAGGGGATCTCATCAATCCATGGAAACATCTCATCAATCCATACAAACC
>NW_020908270.1:0-1426 GCF_003984885.1 Neopelma chrysocephalum | reverse complement strand
GTCAAGTACAACACAATACGAGCCACAAAAAATGGTGCTCACAACTATATATTTAGATTAAAATGCACCTGCCAAACAGCTCTCTAAACCACCTATTCATTGCTTTCAGCTGCTACTTCTTCACACTTCTATTTCACTTTTTTTCCTTTATTAACAGTTGCCATTTTTAGTGGTTGGTTGTGCTGAGCTGCACAAATCAGCTCTTACAGGTGTATATTATTATTGTAAAGAAAAATATTAATAGGAAAACTTTAGTTTTCTGAATGGAAGGTTCCTTTCATTTATTTGCTTGTTGAAATACCAATCAAATCCTCCAACCCAACAGAATCATGGGATGGTTTGGGTGGGAAAGGAACTTAAGGACCATCTTGTTCCAACCCCTTTCCTTGGGCAGGGACAGCTTCCAGTGATCAGGTTGCTCAAAATTCATATGTCTATCTAAAAGCAGAAGTATTTATTTGGGAAATGATATTTTCAAGTATATTTTACTTCCTCCACTGCTCTATTTGTCTGCAGACAATTTGTGCTCCCCATCCATGACTTGGTTCTGCCTTCAGACACCTCCCCAAAGTGACCAGGAGGTTCCTTTCCTCCAGACCTGCCCCTGAGGGCCTGAACTCAAGCATGGAGCTTTCTAGGTCTACATCTGATTATTTTGTGAGATTTCAGTATGGAATCTTTGCAGTGCAAAACCATTAAATAATCTGCATCCTCTTCTCTATTAACCTAAAGAACCTGTTGCTGAAGCTGCTGAACTTGTAGCCTGGGTAAAAAAAGGTTTCAAAATTAGAAATGCTAATTAAAACCTGTCCATTATAATTTTAATTTGTCCATATTTAGTCTCAATAGTTAAGTCTCTTTTGTTCAAGTACAGATGAAGAACCACTTGCTCCCCCTCACTATACCCATACAGAATTAATTAGTTAAGATCAGACATTAGGAAACATTTCTTCACAGAAAGGATTGTCAGGCATTGACACATCCCTGGAAGTGCTCAAAAAACATGTGGATGTGGCACCTGAGCACATGGATTAGTGGTGAACAGGGTGGTGGGTTGATGGTTGGAACTGATGATCTCAAAGGTCTTTTCCAAACATAATTCCGTTCTATGATTTGGCTTCACCTTTGGGTTGGGAATGTCAAGAGAACAGCTCAGCCTCTCCTTTGCTTCTTCCCTGTCCCAGAGATGGTTTGGGGAGTGGATTTCTCCTCCGTGGAGCCAGAACAAACCTCCTGGGTCAGGTCTAACAGGCTTTCAGAGGGAGTTTAAATTCCTGCAGCTTTAGGACAGCAGGTCCCAGCTGTGCTTCCCTGACCCAGCTGTGCTTCCCTGGTCCCAGTTGTGCTTCCCTGCTCCCAGCTGTGCTTCCCTAATCCAGCTGTGCTTCCCTAATCCAGCTGTGCTTCCCTGCTCCCAGCTGTGCTT
>NW_020908269.1:0-362 GCF_003984885.1 Neopelma chrysocephalum | reverse complement strand
TATGTATATTTATATTAAAATTAATATTAAGATTATATAAATTTTATGATGTATGTTAAAATTTTATATGAAAATAATAAAATTATAAAAATTGTATAAGTATTTAGATTAAAATTCATATTAAAATTATATAAATTTATAGTTAATGGATATTACGATTTTATATAAAAATTAGGAGATTTTTAAAATTGTGTAAAATTTCTATAAAATTTAGATTTAAAATCATACTACAATTATATACACTTTCATATAAAACTATATTAAAATTTTATATGAAAATAATAAAATTACAAAATTTATATTAAAATTTCTATAAAATTTAGATTAAAATTCATATTAAAATGATATAAATTTCTAGATAA
>NW_020908268.1:0-1349 GCF_003984885.1 Neopelma chrysocephalum | reverse complement strand
CTTTCCCATCAGAACCCCTCTGGAAGATGTTCAGCACTAATGCCTTGTTTCTCTCATTTACATGAAGGTTTCTGCATCCACGTGCATCCCTGCTCTGGACCACACAGGTCTCTGCTGCAGGAGCTTGTCCTCGGGGTAGACCAAGGCTTTGCTGAGCCAGTGGACTCCTGGTTATGTGCAGCACGAGGGTGCTCCCGAGCCAGGTTCAACGCTGGGTGAGTCATTTCCTTCTTGCTTTCTCTGAGCCTTTTCCCACCAGTGCCACCCAGCTCACTGAACACAACTCCTCTGGGGCCGCTGCTCCATGGCTGTTCACTCAGGTGCCCCCAGCTGTGCTCCCAGGGGGCTGGACAACTCCCCATGAGCAGCAAGGCATCCTTTGCTGGCACCTCTGGAAGCAAATCCCGCAGCAGGGGACCGCTGTTGTGCCTGGTTTCCCCAGCTGATGATGTCAGGGAGGAGAAGGCATGTCGGGAGAGAATGACTTCACGGAGCCGCTCCGGGAATTGTTCCCCCCTCCTCGCAGAGAGGGCTGCTGGAAGGGAGCCCAGTGATGTCTTCATCCTCATGCCCCAGTACAGGCAGTGTTTGCAAACGCTGAGGCGATGCCATTCAGAGAGGGGCCAGCCAGCCTGGAGGATAATGTGGCTTTTGGTGGCTCTGCTCAAAGCCCCGAGAGCCTCAAGGTGTGTTGTGGCTCGTGGGTCCCAGCGGTGGGTTTGTGTGGCTCTGGGAGGAGGTGGAAGGAGGAAGGTGGCTGTTTGGCTGCTTTTCTCAAAGTAAATGAGCTCTGCCTGAATGGTGAACCCATTATGGCTGTCACCGGACCCCACAGCCCTGTGAGGTGAGGATTTCCCCGTTTACAGGTGTGGTGATGTTTTCCAGCTTCACCTGAAGCACAAGGGGGGATCTCCTAATGCAGCACAACTTTCATGGGCTGAATCAGTCGCTGGTGGAAGAACCCAGGCCCCAGCACTCTGTGAGTTATCCCTGCAACCCACCATCACCACAGAAGAGCAGTGCAGAAACACACCACTCCTGGTGCAAAGGCTGCACGTGGTCAAAGCCTATCCACTGTTTATTGTGCAGGGAGGACACTGGTCCTGTTCCCCCTCTCATGCAGGAGTGAGAAGCAGGTTCATTGAAAACATCTCCACTGGAGTACCAAAAAAATGCTTTAAAATTCTCTGTTTTGCATTGGGAAGAGGCAGAAATGCAGAATGGATGGTTCTTGTAAGCTGTCTCACATGAAACACCGAAGGATGGGAGCAATTAATGAATTAATTTCACTAGCCCCATTGGAAGGCTGCACGTGGTCAGAGCCCATCCACTGTTTATTGTGCAGGGAG
>NW_020908267.1:0-363 GCF_003984885.1 Neopelma chrysocephalum | reverse complement strand
TGTCAAGAAGAGCATAGGAAGGAGAAAGAGAGAACATGTGAAAGGGACTGTGTGGGACTTGTGCTGAGAGGTGCCTGTGCAGAAGTAGCTGCTGCTCTGGGCTCCAACCTGAGGCCTGTTTCCACAGCCCAGCCAGGCAGAGGGCATGGAGCATCAGTCTTCCAAGAGTAAACTCCTAATGGAGAGTCCTGCTCCTGCCCTGATCCTGAGTAATGACTGTTCTTGTGCATATCTTTGGCTTGGCTTTTGTTGCAGTAGTAGCAAATGCTTTATCTGTTTTCAAACAGGGCTGTGCTAGTTTGGTGTGTCATGTTTCCTCTCCTCTTCAAATAAGCAATTTTCCCAATAACCCAGTAAGAGGCA
>NW_020908266.1:0-347 GCF_003984885.1 Neopelma chrysocephalum | reverse complement strand
CCTAATTACCACATAATGACCTAATGGCATAATTAATTATTTTTCACCTGCCTCTAATTAACAGCTGATGAGCTGACAACAGAATTAGTTTCTTTCCACAGCCCACTAATTACCAGCCAACAAGCTAACTAGCTAATTAATTTTCTGCACCACCCACTACTAAGCAGGCAACAACCTAATTAGCCAGTTAATTTTTTGCACCTCCCACTAATTAGGACTTGACAAGATAATTCCCTAATTAACTTTTTACACCATCTCCTAACTACCACCTAATGACCTAATCACATAATTAATGTTTTCCTACATACCACCAAATGAGCTAATTGTAAAAGTAATTACTACATAGC
>NW_020908265.1:0-895 GCF_003984885.1 Neopelma chrysocephalum | reverse complement strand
GTTTACTTTTTCAGTTGGCTCAATTTACTACTAGTGAGTTACTTTGAGGTATTTCTTGAGTGTTTGGGCTCTTTTCTAGGGTCACTTTTCTGCTATCTTTTTGTCAGATTGAAAAACAAAATTTTTGTTAAAGTACTTTGACAGGTGATTGTAAGATTATTTATATGATTATTCTCAGCATTTATCAGCAGTAATGACTCCAACCTAGAACGTGATTAAGGCGAGGTCCAGAGGTCCAGTATAGCTTATACTTCCACTCTCCATGCCTATTGGGGTGCAACCAATAGCAGGGGAAAAAGGATCTTCTTCGTGCCAAGTACAGGGGCTAATCTGGTCTTGCCCTCTGTCGCTCTATCGGGTGGTTTTGTAGGTTGGCTGATCAGGCTCTAAGGCTCTGCTGCTGTTTGACTGACTGCTGAGAAATGATTTTTATACTATACATTTTAGTATAGAATGCAAGTCTATTTTAACAGACAAACAACAACACGATTTGTATTTCACTCTTACGGTTTGGTTTGCGTTTACACTATTGACCTTTGTATCGATGGCTCGTTTCTTGAGCTGGGAGCTCCGCTTCTTTTGCTGAAGGTCATTTTTCAGGGTTCGTTACTTCTTAGTTACTGTAAAAGAACTTGCTTTCAAGTTACATTAAGTTTTAGATATTTCTTTAGGCATTTCTTTAACACTTTTCAACAAGGTATTAATTGTTATTTTTGTTCTAAACATTAATTTCAGTCACTTTTACTGGAACAGGTTTGCCCCAGCTACTACTCTCGTCTTGCATTGGGCTTCTCACTCAGATGAAAGTTAGTGGGCACGCTCACAATATTTCTTTCAAATTTGCTGTCAAAACCATTTGCCCCCAAGCATTCAGGCGATACTTTGCTCATCATAT
>NW_020908264.1:0-1393 GCF_003984885.1 Neopelma chrysocephalum | reverse complement strand
GTGCTGGGGCAGGGACTCTGCTGCCTGCCAGGGGCAGCTCTCAGCCCAGCCAAGGAGCTGCCACAGCCCTGCAGGGAGAAGGTGTGGGTGGAAGGAGTGACCCCTCAGGGCAGGGCAGGGCTGGGCAGGGCCCTTCAGCTGCAGGGTCGGGGCTCCTGACAGCTTCAGCTCCACCTCCTGCCATTTCCAGGGGCCCTTCTCAGGAAGCTCATCCCCCCAGAACACCTCCCCCTTCCCAGCCACCACAGGCTGTCTGGGATCTGCTCTGCAGCCCCTGCCCAGGCAGAGCTGCCCTTGGGCACTGGGCTGGGGATGGCTCTGGGAGCACTGGCAGGGAGCTGAGCTGGGCACAGGGAGGGGCTGCTGGCAGGAACAGCTCCTCACCCTGAGACAGGCAGGCAGGGAGAGGGGGCTGCTGCCACAAGTGCTGGGCAGGGGGATGTGGGCCCCTCCCTGCTGTCCCTGTGGCACAGACCCCTTCCCTGAGCAGCTCCTGCCTGGGCTCCTTTCCCAGCCGAAGCAGAGCCTGTGCCCTCAGGCCCACGGGGACTGGGCTGTGCATTGCCCTGCAATATCTCTGCCATAGTATCTCTGTGCTGCACAGGATCCCCATGGAGAAAACTCCTCAGTGCTAAATCCATGGAAATGCTCTGGGCAGCTGCAAGGAGCATTTTGTGTCTCACTCTGGGAGGGGAGAGATGAAAAGGTGAGGAGTGTGTCAATCTGTTCTTTGGACATGGATTCCTGGATCTCCGTGCAGTTTCTTTTCGAGGGAACAGTTGAGTGTGATGCTCCTCCAGCTCCAAGCTGCCAGCACAGGGCAGCTGAGCACAGGACTGATGGGCAGAACAGCTCTTCTCTCTGCACTAAGGGACTGTCCCTGTGCCCCTCAGAACCCACAAGACTTGACCTGCAGTGCAGTAGAACTGTCAGGGATATCAAACATCCACAACCACTCCTAACTATGGCAGGTGCAAGTGGGTGAACAAATACAAAGAATTCCCTCAGCTCAGTCCTTCAATTGGGCAAATTGCAAACAGCAAAGTTGAGAAGCTCTTTGATGTATCACTAGTAAATTTAATTTGAGGTCACCCTACATTCCAAGTTTCCTCTCCCAGCAGAACAAGAAGGAGTCCTTGGGAGCCCATCACAGAGTTTCTGCTTCCAATGGTCCCCTCAGCCAGCAAAAGCCAGAGCTGCAGGGAAGTCTGAGTGAGGAGAGAGAACCTGAGAGTGGGGTGGCTGTGAGAGGTGTAATGTTTGGCTGCAGAAGCCTGGTCTAACTCAGCAGTGACTTTTCATCCTCAACAGATCAAAATACACTGGGGAAGGAGCAAATGTCCAATAGCAGCTCCATGGCCCAGTTCCTCCTCCTGGCATTCGCAGACAGGCG
>NW_020908263.1:0-440 GCF_003984885.1 Neopelma chrysocephalum | reverse complement strand
TTTGAGTTGATAGACCTTGGGCTACTGATCGGGAGATATATATATCTGTCTATTCTTTTGGGTTTTCTTCTTCCCTTCCCCTTTCCCTTTTCCCTGTGGAATTGTAGATATATTTCAACTGTACATAACTGGAATAGAAATATATTTCTATCGATTGCTTTGTCTCTCTCTCCTTTTCGGTTCTTTTGGTTTTTTTCCCCTCTTCTCCCTTGCTTTGGGTTGGCGGGGGGACTTCTTGTGCTAAGGTTTGGAGACTTGGCAGAGAGCCAGCTCCAAACCAGAACACTCTCCTAAGGGACTTGTTCTTCGACATCCCTTTCCCCTCCGCTCATTTCAAAAGCCCTCCTGGCAATTGCCAAGCCTGGACCCGGCTCTCATCCCCTCTCTGGCTCCGAGCCCTCAGCTTCTCCTGCAGAGAGCTGGGCCTGTCAACCCACCTG
>NW_020908262.1:0-1007 GCF_003984885.1 Neopelma chrysocephalum | reverse complement strand
GCCCCTGCCAAGGCCTCACCACCCTTTCCAGGAGGAAATTCCTCCTCATGTCCCACCTGAGCCTCCCCTGGCACAGCTGGAGGCCGTTCCCTCTCCTCCTGTCCCTTGTTCCCTGGCAGCAGAGCCCGACCCCCCCCAGCTCCCCCCTCCTGTCAGGGGGTTGCAGATCAGAAGGTCCCCCCTGAGCCTCCTTTGCTCCAGGCTGAGCCCCCCCAGCTCCCTCAGCCCCTCCTGCTGCTCCAGTCCCTTCCCAGCTCCGCTCCCTTCCCTGCACACGCTCCAGCCCCTCCATGTCTCCCTTCCATGAGGTTCCAGACCTGGGCACAGCCCTGGAGGTCCCTCAGCAGTGCCAGCACAGGGCAAGGTTTTGTAGGACACAGATATCCACCCATCCTGCTAAACATATGACCTTTAAATTCCTATGGAATCATCAGCTCTACATCTCACCCAGACCATTTTCTCTTGGTCCATTTGTCCCCACAAGCTCTCTCTGGGTCACTGACAGTCGGTGCCTGTCAACACAAAGCCTCAATTCACAGGGAATCACCCGGAGCTGCCTCCTCAGTATCAACTTCAACAGTCACTGAGGGAAATCCTGGGGCCAAGGCAAGACATTTACATCATTTTCACCAAAATGAGAGTCCTGCACCTCTAAACCTAGTTCTATAAAAAGAGGAAATGACCACAGTAAAGCAAATAACCTGTAGTGTTTCAGCTCCATCGTTCCCAAGGCTGGGAGCTGCCGACCCCCTCTCCAGTTTTGGTCTCATATCAGTAACAACGTGAGAGAGATGGCAGGATCTTATTTCCCAGGCTCTGCCAACAGTTCCAGCTCAGACTCCTGAAAAGCTGCTTAAACTTGTGCATCTTCAGCAGAGGATTCTCCCTCATGGCTTCAAGACTGACAGGATCAGAGACACCCACTGAGAGTGGCCAGTTCACTGATGTGTGTCCCAAACCAGAACAATTCAGTCTAGTCCTTAAGCTCAACCCCAAGCCAGCTCCTT
>NW_020908261.1:0-2109 GCF_003984885.1 Neopelma chrysocephalum | reverse complement strand
GGGGGGAACCAGGGGACACTAGGAAGGACTGGGGGGTTACTGAGGGAAGCTGAGAGGGCACTGGTGGGCCTGGGGAGTTACTCGGGGATTACCAGGACACACGAGGGGACACTGGGAGGTTACTGGGCCACACTGGGGGTTACTGGGTGCTCACTGCAAGATCACTGGGCCATACTTGGGGGCAGTGCGAGGTCACTGGGACACACTGGGTGGTCACTGAGGGGGTTACTGGGCCATACTGAGGATCACTGAGAGGTCATTGGGATATACTGGGGGCATTGGGATCCCCTTACCCGGATGTGGTACATCTCTCCCCCCAGATTTTGGGAGGCATCACTAGGACCCCTCCCCTGGGGGCTGGGGGACCCCCTGAATCCACTGCTGGGCTTTAGGGGGACTCCCAAAATCCCCTCAAAACCCCTGAAATTCCCCCCTCGACCCATCGAAACCTCCTCAAGGTCCCCTCAAATCCCCCCAGAGACCTCATCCCTCCCCAGGACCCCCTAAACTCTCTCAGTGACCCACAAAACCCACCTGGGACCCCCCAAGCCCATTCAGGGACCCCCCAGTCCCCCTCATGGACCCTCAAAACCGTCTGGGACCCCTTAAGCCCCCTAGAGACCCCAAAACTGCCTAAAAGGTCCCCGTAAAGCCCCTCAGGACACTCAAACGTCCTCAGAGACCCCCAAAGCCCACCTGGGACCGCCCCCAAATCTCCTCAGAAAACAAAACCCCCTCAGAGACCCCCAAACCCCTTCAGGGACCTTCAACCTTCCCCCTCAGTCCCTTCAGGGACCCCTCAAAACCTCCTCGGGAACCCCCGAACTCCTCCGCTAAGCCTCCACGAGACCTCCAGCCCTTCCACCCGCAGCCCCCGAGGGGACCCTCAGAGCCCCGCTCATACCGAAGCCCCCGCCAGCTCACACAGTTCAGCGCAGCGACCGCCGCCCCCTCCGCTGCCGCTTTCCCGCGGCCAACATGGCGCTGGCTCTGCCCGCCCTCCGCCTGGAGAGACCCCCCCGCGCGGGGCGGGGGCGTGGCTGGGGGCGGGCGGGGGCCGTGTCCGCGCGCTGATTGGCTGCGGGGCGGGTCAGTCCAGGCGGTGCGCGCGCAGAGCGGGCGCCATGTTGGCTGCCGGGAATCCGTGCTGGCGGCGGGGTCTGCATTGAGCTGTGTGAGCTGGCGGGGGGGCGGCGAGAGCGGGGTCTGGGGATCCCCTCGGGGGCTGCGGGGAGCGCGGCTGTGGGTTGGAGGGCTCGGGAGGGTTTAACGGAGCAGTTCGGGGGTTCCCGGAGACGTTTTGAGGGGTTCCTGAGGGGGTTTGGTGTCCTGAGGGAACCACGGGGGAAATTAAAGGTCCCTGAAGGGGTTTGGGGGTCTCCGAGGGAGTTTTGGTTTCTGAGGAGATTTGGGGTGTCCCAGGTGGGCTTTGGGGGTCTCTGAGGAGGTTTGGGGGTTTTGGAGGGGCTTTGTGGGGACCTTTTAGGCAGTTTTGGGGTCTGTAGGGGGTTTAAGGGGTCCGAGACGGTTTTGAGGGTCCCTGAGGGGGTTTGGGGGGGCCTTGAATGGGCTTGGGGGATCCCTGGTGTGTTTTGCGGGTCACTGAGAGGGTTTAGGGGGTGCTGGAGAGGGATGAGGTCTCTGAGGCGATTTGAGGGGACCTTGAGGAGGTTTTGACAGGTCGAGGGGTGGATTTCAGAGGGGATTTCAGGGGTTTTGAGGGGATTTTGGGGGATTCCCTAAAGTCCAGCAGTGGGGTTCATGGGGTCCCCCAGCCCCCAGGGGAGGGGTCCTAGGGATGCCCCCAAAATCGGGAGGGCAGATATACTACCTCCGGGTAAGGGGATCCCAATGCCCCCAGTATATCCCAATGACCTTCCAGTGACCCTCAGTATGGCCCAGTAACCCCCTCAGTGACCACCCAGTGTGTCCCAGTGACCTCCCACTGCCCCCAGTATGGCCCAGTGATCCTCCAGTGAGCACCCAGTAACCCCCAGTATGGCCCAGTAACCTCCCAGTGTCCCCTCGTGTGTCCTGGTAATCCCCAAGTAACTCCCCAGGCCCACCCAGTGCCCTCTCAGCATCCTTCAGTAACCCTCCAGTGCCCCC
>NW_020908260.1:0-1438 GCF_003984885.1 Neopelma chrysocephalum | reverse complement strand
ATGATAATACCTTTAACTATGTGCTCCTGGATGTTTCAAGGTAAGCAAGGTATATCAGGTACACAATAACTTTTCCGAAAACAAACAAGACAACACAAAATGACAATAAACACACACAAAACTATTAACACAATAGTGGTGCCCCAATCCCCAGTTCATAAGGTGGCTATGAACTTAAGAAAACCAACACCATAAACAAAAGAACAACCAAAAGGAAACTTAAATACCTTGTTTCCCTCAAAATAAACAATATTTGACCAAATACAAGCAAAACCAGACCAGCCCAGCCCATAGGGGATATTCCCCAGGAAGAGCGTCCCCTCCTGTATCCCTGCGAGGGACGGTGTCCCGCCTTCGGCTTATGGGAATCCAGAACCAGAATAACCAGAACCAGAATAGACAAAGCCAGATATAAATACCTTTTATCAATAGGCAGTGTTCTTGTCCAGCCCTTGCAAGAAGCCACCGAAAAAGGGAGCCACTTCGGGTAAAAAGACTTACCCGAGGGTGCCCAAGGGGGTCCCATCCTCCAAGGGATTTCACAGCTGGGTGGAGAAGTATTGTCCTGCTGCGAGTCAGCAAATGAATCCGAAAAATAGCCCGAAAAACTGCTCAGAGACTTTTGAATCTTTGAGCAGCAAAGGTATTTATTGACAGCGCCGGAAGCAAGTGTGGTTCGCACCACGAAAAACTTGCTCGACTTGTAAGTGCAAAAGCAAGCCATTTTATACACTTTAGATACATGGTTACATCATTTAACATACGTATTAATAAGTAGGCTAGTCTCTGGGTGGAGTCTTTCCAGACATGCGCAGTCTTCTACTGTGGGGGTCTTCTGCTCAAGCCTTCATCCCTCTGGTGGTCGCCATGGACGTCTTCCTCAATTTGACCTCTTCAATTAGGTGACCTGAATTCTTCAAGCTTGCAAAATCCTGGCTCTGGGCCATCTAGATCTTATTCAAATGTCTAGTTTACCTAATTTATTACTGTGTGTCTACTACTCCTTTCTATAATAAGGCCTTTGGTCCAGTGAGCAGAACAGAACATGATATTAACCAGTGCTCCTAAAATGTTCCTCTAGCAAAACAGGTATTGAGGTTTCTTAGCAGGCCAAGATATCTCAGTTAACTCTTCTAGGCCTGGCTCCTGTTTCAATCCCCCCTTTTACTTATTACTTACGAATTCTTTCGTCAAGTTCTAATGGGTTTTGATAGGTATGCATCACTGCCCACATTATCTGCATCCTTTTGACCATGGTACTCAATTTGCACCATAGCCAGGCATTTAAGAGGGATAGCAGAATCATAGTGGCTACTAAAACCAATATTGGATGTATTAAATAATAAAACACTTGTGATGCTGTAGGGGAGTACCCTGTAAAGATGTCCTATTGATGCCAAGATTTTGCCCCAAAAGGCACGAACGAGAAGAAACTGCT
>NW_020908259.1:0-1111 GCF_003984885.1 Neopelma chrysocephalum | reverse complement strand
TGCTTACCTTGAAACATCCAGGAGCACATAGTTAAAGGTATTATCATGCTAAGAATTGCTATGTGAGAGGTAGTGCTGAAGAGTTAACTATAAGCACACCACTTTGGATAAGACCTAGAATTAAGATTTGTCCATTTAGCAAATGTTGGTTATCTCTACAAGCCTTGTGTAACAGATGTAAGGTTTGCCTCCCTGACAGATAAGGTTGGGTCAGAACCAGTGTGCATATTGTAGAAAAGAAGGACACTGGAAGCAAGAATGCCCTGAATTAACAGGTGGAAATACAGGCACAGGAGGGGCTGTTGTTGCTTACAGAGTACTGAGTGAAAGGGGGGGGCGGCGGGCCAGCACCTAGGGGACCTGCTGGTAAAAATTAAGTTAGGGGAAGAAAAAGAAGAATTAGATTTTCTAATTGATACTGGGGCTACATTTTCTGTTTTGAATCAAAAATTAATACCTAAAAGTGATAAATATGTTTAAGTTGTGGGTGCCACTGGCCAATCAGAAAAGCTTTCTTTTGAAGCCCCTAAAGTTCAAAATTGGAAAACAAATGGGAGTGCATCAGTTTTTGTATTTACCAAATTTATCCAAACCCATATTGGGCAGAGACCTACTAGAAAATCTGGGAGCTGTAATAGAATTCAAACAAGGTAAAACTGAACTTAAGGTAAAGGAAGAACAATTAATAGCAGCTCTGAGTTTAGCAATGATCTATGTGGAGCCAAGCCAGGATAATTCAAATGTCAATCAAATTTCAGATCAGGTATACCCAGGAGTTTGGGCTATTGAAACACCAGGAAAGTCGAAAAGGGCAGTTCCCATTCAAATAGAATTACAGCCAGGAGCAAACCCAGTAATTAGGAAGCAATATGCACTGAGGCTAGAAAATAGGTAACTTCTTGGAACTAGGACTTTTGTAGAGTGTGAATCAAATTTCAACACCCCAATTTTACCAGTCAAGAAGCCAAATGGAACACATAGGTTGGTTCAGGATTTAAAAGCAGTAAATAAAATAACTAAAACATACATGCAGCTGTTACAAACCTATGTATCCTATTAACAATATTAAAAGAAAGTCTAATTTGGTTCACAGTATTAGACTTAAGAGATG
>NW_020908258.1:0-458 GCF_003984885.1 Neopelma chrysocephalum | reverse complement strand
CCAGGGGGGGTCCTGGAGTGAGATGGAGGGTTGGGGACATCAGGGATGGGGTTTGAGGACAGTGGGGAGGGGTTTGAGGACAGTGGGGAGGGATTTGTGGACAGTGGAATTGGGGGTGTCAAGGGGGGGAATTGGGGCCCTGGGGAGGCCCTGTGAACATTGGAGACACCAGGGGGGTCTCGGGTTGTCAAGGGGGGAACTGGGGAAACTCAGAGAGTCTTGGGAACACCAGGAGGGTCTCAGGACTCACCTCCTTGTGGTGCTGCCCCTCGTCTCTCCCCCAGGCCCCTTTAAGTTGCCCCTAATGTCCCCTAACCCCCATTTCCACTGTCCACAAACCCCTCCCCACTGTCCTCAAACTCCGCCAGTGCTCCCCAATGTGCCCAAGTTCACCTCCAGGCCCTCCCAGTGCCCTCCCACTGTCCCTCAGTAACCCCCCAGTCCCTCCCAGTGCCCCC
>NW_020908257.1:0-313 GCF_003984885.1 Neopelma chrysocephalum | reverse complement strand
TGAGCACGTTGGCTTGGGGGTTCCTCCTGCCCAAGTCCATCTCTAGAACTCACTGGGCATCCTGTGACCATAAAAACCTCCAAAACACCAAGATTCAGCCCAGAAAAACCTAAACCACCGAGATTCAGGCAAAAAGCCCCTCAGAAACAGTGAGATGAACCCCTCCCCAAATTGCAAATGTTAAGATTCAGCCAAAATATACTCCAAATTATGAAGATTCAGCCAAATAAAAAAGTGTTTAATTGGGAGGATGAGGAGAGTGAGGACATTTCATGAGCACCTGATTGAATTGCTAGATATTAATCAAAAGCTG
>NW_020908256.1:0-459 GCF_003984885.1 Neopelma chrysocephalum | reverse complement strand
CTAAATGGAGCTTTAGGCTATTGGACGATTTTAGACCTCAGATTCATCTTTTATAGTAGGAAGCGGTCGACTGCCAGCCACACATTTATAGGCCTGTTAGAAGCTATCCCAGGCTACGGAGAGCTGGAGTCGGATGCAACACCAGACAACATCCTGGTCTTACTAACCGCTCCCACAGGAAGCTTGTACTCTCTGTACAGATTCCAGGCCTCATGGGGAGTAAACCCTCCTGCCCCAGTTGACTCCTGACTGCAGTCAGTCCTCTCCACCTCATGGAGTGATAGTGCAGGTATCTCTTGCCTCCATGCTAGAAAAGAAACCATTTCTGCACTTAACTAGAAGGTTACCAGTTCATCACAAGAAAATTGCAGGCATGATGCGAGCCAGTGCTTCTAGGGAGGTCCACAAACATCAATTCTTCCTTTGCAGGTTTGTTAACTAGTTTCTCTACATAGGATC
>NW_020908255.1:0-833 GCF_003984885.1 Neopelma chrysocephalum | reverse complement strand
GCTCCACCTCTCCCTCACACACCTGGGCTGCATCTGCACCACTGTCCTCAAAGCCATGGCCAATTCCCTCTGCAACACCAGAGGCATCTCCTACTCAGGATGAGCTGCACAGGTGTTTTTTGCTTTTCTTCTTGATCACAGCGGAGGTTGCCCTTCCCACCATCATGTCCTGCGACCGCTACGTGGCCATCTGCAAAGCCCTGCACTACAGGACCCTCTCGGGCAGCAGAGCTTGTGCCCACGTGGCTGCAGCTGCCTGGACCACTGGGAAGCGGGTCTGGTCCTGGGGCTGCAGGCGTTGCCGCCTGAGCTGATGATCTCCTGAGCAGTCCAGACACGCAGTCACTGTCCCTGTCCTCTATTTCCTCCCTTTCTTGCTGCAGGACCAGAAACGACCGTGCTGCTCTGCTGGGCTGGGGCGGAGCAGGGAGATGGGGGGACTGGGGAGGGGCTGGACTGGGCAGTTGCAGTGAGTAGAAAATCCCACTGTTCATCTGAAGTGTAGGAGTGGGCAGGGTGGGAGCACTACAGGGCTGAGGCGGCTCTGGGAGTGGCAGGAGGAGGCCAGGGAGACACTGCCCCTGCTGCAATGAACTGCCTAGGTGTGTGCCAGGGAAGGACTCGTGTCTCTGAACGTGTGTGTGAGCAGCGCATCAGTCCAGCTCAGGTGTGGACACCCCTCAGAGCCCTGACACATTTCTGTGTGTGACTCCAGGAAAACCCCCACTGTGCCAGGGAGTTATTAGATCCTTTGCTGTCACCCTCCTGGTGTCCTGTATAATGATGAAACTAGAAAAGGTGATCATCATACTCTGTTCATTTTCTGAGAGGAG
>NW_020908254.1:0-338 GCF_003984885.1 Neopelma chrysocephalum | reverse complement strand
TCCTTTCATTCCCAAGTCTCCCTGACCCCATTTTTCCCGGTTTTTTTTCCCAGAATCCGGTCAGGATCGAGGCCCTGAAGTGGCCCCAGTTCCATATCCGGATGCTGGGGATGAATCCTGGTGGATCCCAGGGGGTTTCCCAGGGGTGATCCTAGTGGATCCCGGTGGATCCTGGTCCCTCTGCCATTCCCTGGGAATTCCTGACTGTGTTTTTCCCATTTTTCCCTGTTTTTCCCCCAGAATCTGGTCAGGATCGAGGCCCTGAAGTGGCCCTGGATCCACATCCCTGTGCTGGGGATGAATCCCAGGGGGGATCCTGGTGGATCCCAATTCCCCCC
>NW_020908253.1:0-591 GCF_003984885.1 Neopelma chrysocephalum | reverse complement strand
GTGGCAAAGCTGAATCCTGCAACCACTGTGGCTCTGCTGGAAATGATCTCTCTTTTTGAACGTTTTAATGTTTTCATTAACTTGTTAATTAATTGTTTTAACTAATACTATGCAATCTGTTGAATCATTTTCAGCTTGCATTCAGCAGCATTTGAAATGAGCTGCTTTTGTGGTAGCATGGCTTGGGAAAATACTGAAACTTTCATTTTTGATCAAGTAACTCTGATAGGGAGAGAAAGATGTCTTGTTGAAGTTGGAAATTGAGCATGCAGAATTTATGGACCACGAGGATATTTTACAGAAACCAGAAGGTAAAGAAGAGACTAAGAGAGACCCGGTATATGTGACGGAAAGTCCGTACCGGGGCAAGCTCATCCTAAAAAGATTGAAAATATGGCCTTAATTCGCATGAACAGGGAGGAATTAATAACCATAGAGGAGAGATTACTCATCAATGGAAGGGAATTATGTCATTTAGAACCAATGAACATTCATTTCTTTCTTTCCTAAAAATTAATGAACAGTTGTAAAACTGTTGCATTGTTGTCTGGGTAGAGGCCGGGATTCTGTAGGACATGGACACACCCAGGA
>NW_020908252.1:0-1407 GCF_003984885.1 Neopelma chrysocephalum | reverse complement strand
GGCTGCTCTGGCCTGGGAGGCCTGGGCTGCTACGGCAACAGGGGCTGTTATGGCATCTGCTGAGGCCCCAAACAACTGCCCTAACACAAACCTGGAAGTCACCACATGAACAGGGATTCATCTCCACACCAAGGCTCTGCAATGGGCTCAGCACTTCCAGCTCCTGCTCTCAGGGATTCCAAGCAAGGAAGCAGCAAGGGGCCAGCCTGTGCTGCCTGCAAACATGGCCCAGTTCCCTCCTGCTCTTCTCCCCCTTCCTTCTCTCCAGTGCCCCTTTGGCTCTGGCCAGTCCCCTCTGCTGCAAACACCTTCTCACAAGCCACACACCAGCGGGCAACTCCGCTGAGCTGCTCCCAACAAGGGGAGCAGCAGGATCTCGGGGCTCTGGACAAATCTCCTGCAAGGGAAGGACCTCGGCTGATGGTCGCCCTACTTGCACCTCAGACCGGATCCCTTCCCTGGCTGCTCCGTTCTTTTCACTCTTTTGTCTCAATAAAGTTCTCCTGCATCACAGCCTCTGATGTCTCCTCTTAATTTTTGTCTTCCAGTTGACTCACAATATTAAGGAGTACAACACCAGTGCTCAAGAGGCCATCAGGATTGGTGGAAAAGGGCCACAAGGCCTTTCTTAACAATTGTGCCACCAGCTCTAACACACAGACTGGCACAGGGTGGGGGGCCTTCCAAAATATGGGACAAACCCATCACCTGCACCAAAGGCTTCCATACAACAATGCTCTCCTGCACACGCCCCTGCCAGTCTCTCTATTTCAACACACACTGCACAAACTCTCTTCCCTAGCAGGATTCTGAAACCCTTCAGCAAACAGAGTTACAAGATCACTGAGTTTGGAAAAAACTCTGGAGACGAAGTGCTTCACCCCTCTTCAGAAGCAGAGCCAGAGAGAGCAGGATTTCCAGCACAATGGCCAGTTCAGTTTTAGATCTCTCAGGATGGAGACTCCACAACCTCTTCCACACTATGAACATCCTCAAACTGCCTTCTCTGCTCATGGAATTCCATTAGTTTTCAGTTGTGCTCATGGCCACCTCTTCTGCTACTGGGCAGGACTCCCAAGAGCCAGGCTCCCTTCACTTCATTCCTGCCATCAGGGATTCATACACACCTAAGATGACCCAGAGCACATTTTTGACTCCTGACTAAGCATTCCCAACTCTCTCACCCACTCCACTTATGAAAAGATCCTGCAACCCTTCAAAACCCCTGTGGCCCTACACTGGTCTTGAGTCACTCAGTCCAGGATCCTTTGGTTCTCCACCATTACCACAAGGTCCATCTCTGCTGAGTTGCTTTCTACCTAATTGCTCCCCAGTCACTGCTGCCACCCAGTCACACAACCCCCCTCTCTGGGGGGATCCCTGAGACCCCCGCACTCCCTGGCACCC
>NW_020908251.1:0-1046 GCF_003984885.1 Neopelma chrysocephalum | reverse complement strand
CTAGACTCATTTCAGCCCTACACACCCAGTCCACGTTCCCGCCCATCAATCCCTATTCCACAGCCACACAGGGATTTCAGACACGGTGCCACAGTCCCTATCTGAGCTCCACTCTCTCAGTTCCAGAGATGCAATCCCAGCCCTGTACTGATTTCAGCCCCAGCCTCAGTCCACATTCCCAATTTACAATACCAATTCCAAACACACAGGAATTTCAGCCACGGTGCCACAGTCCCTATCTGAGCTCCAGACACTCTCCCAGCTCCAGAGATCCAATCCCAGCCTGATTTCAGCCCCAGCCTCTCAGTCCACATTCCCAATTTACAATACCAATTCCAAACACACAGGGATTTCAGCGGCGGTGCCACAGGCCCTATCTCCGCCCCACACTGATTCCTGCCCAAGTGTTACAGTCCCAAGCCCAGAACCCATCCCTACCCCAGCCCCTCAGTGATTTCAGCTCGAGACCCACAAGCTTTATTTCACTGCCAGCTCTGCTCTCTCAGCAGCAGCTCTGCATTTGCCATCGCCGCCACGGGAAGCTGCTCCAGCTTCTCACTGCAGGATCTTCATCTTGGCTCCAGCTCCGAGATGTTCCAGCTCCAATCTCCCACTCCCCATCCCAGTCCACCCTCACATTCCCAATCCCAGTGCCCCAGCTACTCCTCCTGCCCCATAACTCCTATTCCAACTCCAAAGTCACAATCCCTGTCCTAGACTGATTTCACACCTACCCGCCCAGTCCACGTTCCCGCCCATCAATCCCTAGTCCACAGCCACACAGAGGTTTCAGCGACGGTGCCAGGCCCTATCTCAATCCTACAGTGATTACTCCTCCAGTGCCACGGTCCCTATCCCTCCTCCACAGTTCCTTTCCAAACTCCCCTCTCCCTATCCCATACTCAGTCCCATCTGCTTTTTTTGTCTGCCAGCTCTGCTGTCAGCTCCCGGTAAAGCTGCTGCACGTTCCAGTCCTAGCATCCGTCTTTTGTGAAAGGTCTGAGTTTTCCACCCCAGCTCTCAAGCCCACATTCCAGGCCACGCCT
>NW_020908250.1:0-377 GCF_003984885.1 Neopelma chrysocephalum | reverse complement strand
CCTCTCCCTCACAGACCTGGGCTGCATCTGCACCACTGTCCCCAAAGTCATGCACAATTCCCTCCATAACACCACAACCATCTCCTACATGGGATGTGTTGCACAGGTCTTTCTGCTTGTCTTCTTTCTTGGAGCAGAGTTTTCCCTCCTGACCATCATGTGCTACGACCGCTACGTTGCCATCTGCAAACCCCTGCACTACGGGACCCTCCTGGGCAGCAGAGCTTGTGCCCACATGGCAGCAGCTGCCTGGGCCACTGGCTTTCTCTATTCTCTGCTGCACACAGCCAATACATTTTCCCTGCCCCTGTGCCAGGGTAATGCCCTGGACCAGTTCTTCTGTGAAATCCCACACATCCTCAAGCTCTCCTGCTCAC
>NW_020908249.1:0-772 GCF_003984885.1 Neopelma chrysocephalum | reverse complement strand
AAAATGCCTGAACAGCCCTTCAGGGAAGCAATTTTTCCCAATATCCAAGGTAAATATCCCAGGTTCATCTGGACTCCGTTTCCTCTTGTTCTGTCCTTGTGGCCTGAGAGAACACACTTGGCTACAACGTCCTTTCAGGCAGTTGCAGAGAGCAATAAAGTCCCCCCTGCACCTCCTTTTCTCCTGGCTGAGCCCCTCCAGCTCCCTCAGCTGCTCCTTATCAGATTTGTGCTACAGACTCTTCCCCAGCTCTGTTGCCCTTCTCTGGGCTTGCTCCAGCATCTCAATGTTTTTCTTGTCATGAGGGGCCCAAAACTGAATCCAGGATTCGAGGTGAGGCCTCACCAGTGCCCAGCACAGGGGTCAGGCAGTGCCCTGGTCCTGCTGCCACACTATTGCTGACACAGGCCAGGTGCCATTGGCCTTCTTGGCCACCTGGGCACACTCTGACTCATGTTCAGCCACTGACAACCAGTGGACCCCTCAGGTCCTTTTGCCACAGGCAGCTTTCCAACCACTCTGCCCCAGCCTGGAGTGCTGCAGGGGGTTGTTGTGACCCAACTGCAGGACCCTGCACTTGGCCTTGTCAGACCTCACACTAGATTGTCCTCAGTCAATTGATCCAGCCTGTCCACATCCGTTTTGCTCAGCCTTCCTGCCCTCCCACACATCAACAGTCCCACATTACTTGGTATCGTCTGACTAAGGATGAACTCAATCCCTTCGTCCAGGTCATTCATAAAGATGTTAAACAGAGCTGGCCCCAAAACTG
>NW_020908248.1:0-1608 GCF_003984885.1 Neopelma chrysocephalum | reverse complement strand
CCAAATACCAAATCTCCTACCACCCCATTGACTAAGACCACCACCAGTTCTACAACTCCTTCTTTAACTTGTGAGAGCATCCACAATTTAACTTTTGCTGGACCTTCAAATAAACATTCAAATAAACATATCACACATACAAAAAGACCGTCAGTCCTATATTCATCAAAGTCAAGAGGGCTGGAATGCATGGTTTGGCACAGGATTAGGTGACCTAAACACCATAGACCAAGAAGCGTTAGTGAATAAACTAAGTGCCGTCACTTCTGATCTGAGAAAGCTTAAAGTCCCTTTAAGATCATCTTTGCTCACTTTGGCAGAAACACAGTCATTGGCAGTCAGATTGTTGACCAAGATTGCTGACTATGCTGGCAGCATCAATAAAAGGTTTGCACTTGCGATCACTCACTATCAGTGCTGCCAAAGAAAAGACCATCTTTCCTATCTTGACATTAGGAGCTATACACCAAAACATAATTATCAGACCCATAGGCCATAATGTTTGGGCAAGTTACTATCACACCAAGAAAAAGTAGCAGTCAGTTAGTACTGAGGCTTGTACTCCTAGGGGACAATTAGGATATATCTGTGAAAATGCTGTAGTAGAAAATGAAGATTTATGCTTAGATACTGAAGATAGTGTGTGTACCTTTGAAATGCTTCCCCATGCTAAAACCCAATCACAAGTCTATTACGTAGGAAATGGATGTGCATGTGTTAGAATCTATTGTGTTAATTTTACCATAGATACTTGTCATGAAGTAGTGAGTGGTACTAATTTTTGTTTTACTAAAATAATAGGCTGTGATTTTAACTATACAATTTCAATAACTACTGAGCAATTAATTGAAAATGATTATTTGTTGTATCATGATGTACATAGGGATAGACATAAGTCTTTCCAAAAGATGCTTGAACACCCGGATATAGAAAAGATGGTGCAAGAGGTGAATAAAACACAAAAGTAGAGCAAGTAGGAGAACATCATTGATAGGACATCTTTACAGGGTACTCCCCTACAGCATCACAAGTGTTTTACTATTTAATACATCCAATATTGGTTTTAGTAGCTGCTATGATTCTGCTATCCCTCTTAAATGCCTGGCTATGGTACAAATTGAGTACCATGGACAAAAGGATGCAGATAATGTGGGCACTGATGCATACCTATCAAAACCCATTAGAACTTGACGAAAGAATTCGTAAGTTATAAGTAAAAGGGGGGATTGAAACAGGAGCCAGACCTAGAAGAGTTAACTGAGATATCTTGACCTGCTAAGAAACCTCAATACCTGTTTTGCTAGAAGAACATTTTAGGAGCACTGGTTAATATCATGTTCTGTTCTACTCACTGGACCAAAGGTCTTATTATAGAAAGAATAGGAGTAGTACACACACACAGTAATAAATTAGGTAAACTAGACGTTTGAATAAGATCTAGAAGGCCCAGAGCCAGGATTTTGCAAGCTTGAAGAATTCAGGTCACCTAATTGAAGAGGTCAAATTGAGGAAGACGTCCATGGCGACCACCAGAGGGATGAAGGCTGGAGCAGAAGACCCCCACAGTAGAAGACTGTGCATGTCTGGAAAGACTCCGCCCAGAGACCA
>NW_020908247.1:0-1370 GCF_003984885.1 Neopelma chrysocephalum | reverse complement strand
CAGCTCTCAGCCCGGCCAAGGAGCTGCCACAGCCCTGCAGGGAGAAGGGGTGGGGGGAAGGAGTGACCCCTCATGGCAGGGCAGGGCAGGGCAGGGCCCTTCAGCTGCAGGGTCAGGGCTCCTCACAGCTTCAGCTCCACCTCCTGCCATTTCCAGAGGCCCTTCTCAGGAAGCACATCCCCCCAGAACACCTCCCCCTTCCCAACCACCGCAGGCTGTCTGGGATCTGCTCTGCAGCCCCTGCCCAGGCAGAGCTGCCCCTGGGCACTGGGCTGGGGATGGCTCTGGCAGCACTTGCAGGGAGCTGAGCTGGGCACAGGCAGGGGCTGCTGGCAGGAACAGCTCCTCACCCAGAGACAGGCAGGCAGGGAGAGGCAGCTGCTGCCACAAGTGCTGGGCAGGGGGATGTGGGCCCCTCCCTGCTGTCTCCCTGTGGCACAGACCCCTTCCCTGAGCAGCTCCTGCCTGGGCTCCTTTCCCAGCCGAAGCAGAGCCTGTGCCCTCAGGCCCACGGGGGCTGGGCTGTGCATTGCCCTGCAGCAGCCAGAGCCCAGGCAAGGACAAGGCCCTGATTTCCAGCTGTCTCTGTGTGTCCCTCCTCCCTTGGCAGCAGCACTGTGGCATTTCACTGCAATCCCCTGCTGCCTGGGCTCTCCTTGTTCTCACCAGTGGGTTTTCTGAGCCCTTGTGGCATTTGGGGGGGGCAGATTCCTGTCCAGACACAAACCCTTTGGGTGCTGCTGTGGGGATGTGTCTGGGGGAGCCAAGTGCCCAAGTGCCCTCCAGGCACCTTCAGGGTATTCAGCTGTTTGCCTGGGTGTCCTGCAGGGCTGCAGGTGCCCTCCAGAAGGGCACAGCTCTGCCATAGGATCTCTGTGCTGCACAGGATCCCCATGGAGAAAACTCCTCAGTGCTAAATCCATGGAAATGCTCTGGGCAGCTGTACCTGGGAGCTGCAATGATCCCTCTGTGTGGTAGTCTGGGAGGAGAAAGATGAGGTTGTAATCAGGCATCCTGAGGAAAGGCAAAGATTCTGTCAATCTGCTCTTTGAACCGGGATTCCTCTGCTCTCAGAAGTGCCTTGTTTCTTTTTTAAGGGAATTCCTAAGGGCCATCCCCCTTCAGCTCCAAGCTGCCAGCCAGGGGCAGCTGTGAACAGGAAAGATGGTCAGCTCTTGTCTCTGCACCAAGAGACCATCCCTTTGCCTCTCAGGGCTCACAAGATTTCACTTGGAGCACATTAGAAATGTCAGAGATTTCAACCATCTAAACTCACTCCTGGCAAGAGGAAATGGAACAAAATCAAGTTCCCCAAATCCCCTCCCTCTGTTCTGCCCTTGGGCAAACTGTGACCAGCAGTTCTGGAAACA
>NW_020908246.1:0-329 GCF_003984885.1 Neopelma chrysocephalum | reverse complement strand
AGTTCCCATACAGCTCTCTCCACTTCTTGTATCTTTCCCAGTCTGATAATTGCTCCTCCACAAGCAGCTACTCTGCAGCTCTGACCAACCCCCTCGTGTTTAGAATTGCCTTTGGGGCACTGATGCCTCCAGTTGACTGTAAATGTTTTTCTGTACATGTTTGATTTCTACCCCTCTTTAGTAAAGCCATAGGTAGTTTTTCTTAAAGCATTAGAACCAGAAATAATTAACATTAAAGTTTTCTCCCTTTACTGAGTAACAGAGACCTGAAAGCAGGGACACAGAATCTCTGGGAGAGAGATGTGACAAGCTGGTTCCTTAAATCTCAA
>NW_020908245.1:0-477 GCF_003984885.1 Neopelma chrysocephalum | reverse complement strand
CAGTCCATAATTCTGTTAGGAATTTGGGGTCAAGTAGCACCTTGGATTTTATTCGTGGAGCGAGACTGCCATCTAGCGTCCATTTCTTCTGGGAGGGGCAGTCATTTTCGAAGAGTAGTCTTCCCGCTTAGCAGGCCAGAAGGATGGACAAGGGGAGCTCTGTCCACAGAAAGCGCATCCCAGAGCTGCATCCAGGACCTTTGCCAGGGTTTAGTACCATAAATGCAAAGTGACACCGAGACACTCTTTGTCCCACGTAACTTCAAGGTCACCCCAGGAAGCTGATGGGAATTGTACTTGCCCCGGGTCATCTCCCCACACCAACACCAGGGGTGTGCTCAAGACTTGTCTGTTCAACGCAAACAGAGACACCCTGTCTAGTCCTTCCGTGTCTCTCCAGGGAAGGCTAAAGAACCTCTGTGGTCTGGCTGAGAAACCAGTGCTGGAAGTAGTGGTTCTATTGTGAGTGCAAAGCAA
>NW_020908244.1:0-768 GCF_003984885.1 Neopelma chrysocephalum | reverse complement strand
ATGTTGCACAGGGCCTGGAAAGACTGTGGAGAGCAGCCAGGAGCCAGCCCAGAGCTGCCCAAGCCCCTCTGCAGCTCTGGCCATGTCCACTGACATCTGGCCCCCACGGTGCTCCCCGAGCCCCTGCAGTGCCACAGTTCTCTGAGGCAGGAGGGGATCCCAGCATGCAATGGAAACGGTTCCCATCTCTGTTGGCTTCTAGGTGGGGGTGCTGGGAATGTTTCTCCTTTAAATTGGCTGCGTGAAGTTTTGAAGCCATTAAGGCCTCCGGCAGGTAAGTCTCAATATCCACTAAAAGAATAATAATTGACCACATGGCGAGAGCCAGGTGACAGAAGCTTCTCTGGCTGTTGAGTTACAGGGGTGTCTGCAGGGACGACGTTTCCAGGTCCTATGCTGGTTCCTCCACACGAGCCCAACTCACATGGCAGGGGTGAGTAGTCTGTCCCTGCTGACCTCACAGGCTGAGCTCTGGTTTTCTGTAATATGTTCATTTCAAATGGAACTACCTTCCATTCGGGTCCTCCCAAAGGCAAGAACCAACCTCCAGGAGAGAAAAAGTCCCTTTATTCAAATGAAGTTCTGAAAGAAATCATGAAGGAACTGCAGAGAGGGCACAGTAGGTCTGCTTCCCCTCATCCTGAGCCGTGAGACTCATCAGCTGGGGGCTTTAGATCCATGTGTGGACAGGCAGTGGCTGCGCAGCAGACAGGGCCTCACATGTCTCCTGAGAGGGCCTGACTCCGTCCCCTTGGGCTGTGGGAGCTG
>NW_020908243.1:0-811 GCF_003984885.1 Neopelma chrysocephalum | reverse complement strand
GTTCCCCAGGGCTGGAGCAGCTCTGCAGGGGGGTCTCACCCGAGGGGGCAGAGGGGCACAATCCCTCTGAGAGAGCCAGAAGGTCCCCCCTGAGCCTCCTTTTTCTCCAGGTTGAGCCCCCCCAGCTCCCTCAGCCGCTCCTGGTGCTCCAGCCCCTTCCCAGCTTCTCTTCTCCCAACCATGGAGCCACAACTCCACGGCTGCTGCAGCTCCCCTGAGCCAAGGCAGAGGAAACCGTGGGAGCCACGAGATGCTGCAGCTCCTGGGGAGCTTTTCGGTGCCAGGACTGTCAAGAAAACATTGAATTCCCTGTCATTTTTAATCATTATTCAGCCAAACAGCTGCTGGTGCCTTTGGGAATCGTCTGGTGCTCCACAAGAATTAAAACCAGGAGGACAAAGACCCTCAGACATCTCAGCCTGTGCATCTTCACCTTCACACCTCATGCCCATGGCCAGAAGAGTGTGTTGGAGATATAAAGGTCTTTATCTTTCATATAAAGGGTCTTTCCTTCTTCCCTTCTGAACTTTTATTGGAGGGAAAGGAGATTTGATTTAATGTAAATATATTGCTTTACTATAGGAGAGAGAGTTAAAATTGTGTATATAATGTATTATAGTATTTATTTGTGTAATAATTGTAATATAATTCCCTTCCCCCCACACTGAGTCTTGTGTTATGTCTGGAAAACCTTCTCACACTGAATTGTGGGAGGGGGGCTTGGACTTGGAAATCGGATTTTTGGGGGTCTCAAACCACCACAGGTGCACATGGAATTCACCTCATATTCACCTCCTGGAAATCTCCGCTG
>NW_020908242.1:0-2948 GCF_003984885.1 Neopelma chrysocephalum | reverse complement strand
GAAAACAAACATGTTAAATTTACATCAGTATTTTCTGGTACAAGTAAGTAAGGATCTGGGGTTTCGACTTTCACAAATGTTTCAACCAAACTCATTAATTCCAGAAGAATCAGGATTCTCAGTTTGTGGCCCGAAATACCAGTTTTGTAGGGGAAAGAGGTTCTACCGACCACGAGACTGGAACCTTCTTGATCCGGGTGTAATGGATCCAATTGTCGATTCCCTCGACCTTCACCGCCGTGAAGGTCGTCATTATCACCTGGTGAGGACCGTCCCATATTTCTTTTAGTGGCTCCACCGACCAGTTCTTTACATAAACTTGATCTCCTGGAGAAATGTCATGCACTGGGTTCTCCAGGGGTAACGGTCGATTCCACTGCAGCGCTCCTCGAAGGGCTGTAAGAGTCTTATTTAAAGATAACACATAATAATACACCGCTTGGTCCCCCACCATATGAGGGTCCCCTTGATAGGTAGCAGCATGATAGGGCTTGCCATACAATATCTCATATGGACTTACTCCTATTCTTTCTCTTGGTTTGAAGCAGGGCACATATAGTATGAGTAGGCGTTTCTACATGGCTCTATAACAACTAAATCACACAAATATATGTAAAATGTGGGATTTCCCATCTCTGTAAAAGTAGCAAGCACTTTTTGGTTTTCTCATCTAATTAAACTCCATTTGAATGATTCATGCAGGTTTCCTGCATGTATTGGTGCTGTCAATAGTATACTAGGGATAGCAATCATGTAAACAGTGCCTAGAGAAAAACCTGTTTCTTTATTAATTCTGATTCTTTATTAATTTGGATATTACTAGTCTTTTTATCTTCGCCAGTCCTGGGGGAGTTCAGCCATCGCGGCTTCCGTGTCCCACAACCTAGGCTCTTCCATTTTTTGGCGTTTCCTCCTCTGCCTCGCCTGTCGGCTCGATTGCTTCGAGTCACAGGGTGTTTCATCTTCTCGGCAGCAGGAGTCCCAAGTAGGAATATGCCTCTTTTTAGTGAGACGTGCTGTATATGCGGGCCACGAGGCAGCCTTTACCATAGGCTCGTTACACGACACGGCACTAACATCCCGTCGGCACTGGACTTTTACTATATCCACTACGAAAGGAGCTCCTACATAATATAAATAACAGAAATTTTGAGGGTTTATTCCGTAAGTGTCACAATTCCAATATTCGGGGGAATCCCACGGAACTCCCTTTCTTTCTAACTGTTTTAATGCCCAATCAGTGAATTCTCGTTCTGATCAATAGCACTGATCACAGACTCCTCTAGGAGGATATCCGTCTCTACAGTGCGTCCACCATTTCTCTTGGCACCTTTTACATTTAAAACAAACAAATGGATAACATTTACAACCTGGTGTATTACATCACACTCTTATATCTCGTGTATCAATTTCTTTTGGGTCTGCGTGTTCTCGATATGTTATGTTAAAACCTAGCTCAACGTATTTTAACAGATTTTTGTGCCCCAATTCATAGTATTTTAACACATTTTCATGCCCCAAATATTCCATAATATACAAACAAAGATAAAATGAATGCCACAATAAATGCTAGTAGACACTTAATTCTTAAAAGTAAAGTAGTAAAATTGCTTAATGTCTCTATCATAACTTTTCTTCTTAAGACTACCTTGGTGTCTTCCAGGAGTGTCGACTACTTGCCAGCGTGAGGGATTCACTAATCTTTCAATGCAACTGACATGTGTCCATCCACGTTTTGCAGCTCAGATTGGTGTTTCTACACTTTCACAGCCCTGTTAAAATATGCACTCACAGAGTATTTATTTAATGAGCAACATACTAACATTTTGGTATGAGACTCATCTTTGTCAGTATATTATATAGCAGCATTAAATGTAGCAGCATTAAATATAGCAGCAGTAAAATCTCCATTCACTCTTCTTGCTTCTGACTCTCTTCCTCTCTCCTTCTTTCTCTTAAAGAAAACAGGTAAATATCTTCACTGGTTTCTAACCATATAGCGGCATAAAAACTCTCTTCTGGGCAAAAGGGTTTTTTATCGTTAACATACCAATTTAAAAGTTCACAGACCCAATTCTTAAAAGTACCATACATGGGCCAGTAGGTATTATTTCCTATTCTTCTACCTCCCCACACTTCAATACAATACTTAATCATTTTCTCCTTTGATCTTCTATAATGGCCAGTCTTCGTGAACGAAGATTTGGGGAAAGGTCTTTTTACCTTTCCAGCCTGCGCAATGGATTTTTTAGGTGAGACACAGCCTGCGCTGAACTGAGCCCACCCTTTAATCCTAAGGTTCATCTGCCGGGGCCAAGCAAGCTTGGACAATGGCAGAGAAGTCCTCAGGACGTAGGTTTGTTTAGAGTGACCTTCTCATAGATGGATGGCCTCACAGGGCTAACGGGCTCCATCTGCCCGGGGGACTGGCTGGGATTTGAACCTGGGTCGCAGAGGTGAGAGTCCTGCATGCTAACCACTAGGCCACCAGGGGTCCCCCGATCTTCTATAAGTGCTGGAATAACAACTCCAGTTCTCTAAGAGGTTCTCTAAGGGACTCTCAGGGGGAATCCTCAGCATCCTAGCCTCAAAGTCACCTTTTACTAATCTTTTTCTCAGAGGGCTATCTGTAATCTCTCTCTGAGGTTCTTCTTGTTTTACTACTTCTTTCGCTCTTTCCACCATCACTCTTAATACCATTTCTTTTTCTGTTGAATCCAGAATTGTATCTAACAATACCTGTAAATCATTCCAGTCTGGATTTTGAGTTTTTATTACCATTTTTATAATACAAATCACCCGCTCCGGATTTTCTCTATATGTCCCAGCTGACTGTTTCCAAATTAATATATCATTAGGTAAAAAAGAAACTTTCATCATGACTTTTCCTCCGTCCGCTCCAACTGCTTCCCGCAAAGGAGCCATCAATCTCGGGGGTGAGAGTGAAA
>NW_020908241.1:0-722 GCF_003984885.1 Neopelma chrysocephalum | reverse complement strand
GTGAAAGCCCTTCCCACACCTCCGGCAGAGGGATTTGGGTATACTTGGTAGGTTGGGTTCCGAATTAGTTTTGGGGCAGTGTTTTTTGAAATGTCCTTTTTGACCGCAGCTAAAACACGTTTGGGGGCCAGTGAAGGCGGCAGCCAATAGACGCGCTTTATGGGAGTTGGAGCCAATGTTTTTGCAAGCCTCTATCATCTCAACCAGAGAGGGATTTTTCAGCATTTTTAATGCTTTTTGGCAATCTTCGTTAGCTTTTTCAATAACCAATTTATTAAATAGAATCTCTTGACTTTCTTTTTGATTGACTTGTCTTTTGATCGCTTCTTTTAGCCTGGTTATAAAATCAATAAACGGTTCTTTTGGGCCTTGATTAATGAGGGTGAAAGAGGGTGTTTGGACGTATGCGTCCGCCACCCTTTTCACAGCCTCTAATGCCAATTCTTTAGTAATTTCTAAGAATTTGGGTTCAATTCGGGATTGATCCCCTCTGGTTGAGTAGCTTCCCTCGCCATAAAGCATGTCTATGGCTTGCCTTACTGGAATCCCCCTTCTCTCCATTTTTTCGTTCACATAGGTTACAATTAGTTTCTTCCATTCAGCCTCAAATACTGAGGACTGGATGGTGGTAAAAAGACCATTAATAACAGCTCTTATATCGTATGGAATCAGCAGGTATGCAAGGAAGAAGGACTCCAGGAGACCGATCGTGTATGGCGCTC
>NW_020908240.1:0-314 GCF_003984885.1 Neopelma chrysocephalum | reverse complement strand
CCTTCCCTGTGGGCCGGAGGCAAATCCCCTCCCTGTCCTTCTTGCTTCCTGCCCCAGGCCCCGAGCTGAGGACGGAGAGCCCGGAGGACAAATCCCCCCGTGAGACCCTGGTGGGAGAGGCCGTTTTGAAGGGCTCCACGTCGCAGGAAGGCAGCGGGGAGGAAAAGGGCCGGAGATCCCTGCGGAGGAGGGGCTCCAAAGCCAGCCCAGGGTGCTCTGAGGAGGAAAGACCCAGCCTGTGCCGGGAAGGCGGCCGGAGCTTGAGGCGGAGCTCTGACCTGGTGGTCCCTGAGCAGCCTCCCAGCAGGCAGAAG
>NW_020908239.1:0-636 GCF_003984885.1 Neopelma chrysocephalum | reverse complement strand
AAAAAATGGGGGTGAAACGGCCCAAAAATGGGCCAAATAACCCCAAAGATAGGTCAAAATAACCCCAAAATGGCCCAGAATAACCCCAAAAATGGGTCAAAAAAACCCCGCAAAATGGGCCAAAATAACCCCAAAAATGGGTCAAAATAACCCCCAAAACCAGGGGGAGGGACCCAGGGGGTTTATGGGATTTTATGGAGTTTTATGCGTTTTTTGGGGTTCTTTGGGATTTTATGGGGATTTTTGGAGTTTTTTGGGGGTTTGAGGGCTGGGGGTGGTTTTGGGGTCTCAGGGGGGTCTCTGATGTGATTTTGGGATCCCCCCCCAGTCCTGTCCCCCGGGGGGGTGTTTGGGGTCCCTGTGGGGTTTTTGGGGTTCTTTAAGATTTTATGGAGTTTTATGGGGTTTTGGGGGCAGGGGGTGGTTTTGGGGTCTCAGGGTGGTTCTGGGGTCTCAGGGTGGTTTCTGGGGGGTCTCTGATGTGATTTTGGGGTCCTCCCCCAGTCCTGTCCCCAGGGTGGGTATTTGGGGTCCCTGTGGGGTTTTATGGGATTTTTAGGGTTTTGGGGTCTCAGGGTGGTTCTGGGTTCTCAGGGTGGTTTTGGGGTCTCGAGGTGGTTTCTGGGGGGTCTCTGA
>NW_020908238.1:0-315 GCF_003984885.1 Neopelma chrysocephalum | reverse complement strand
GTGAAAAATAATTAATTATGCCATTAGGTCATTATGTGGTAATTAGGATGTGGTAGAAAAAAGTTAGTTGCCTTGTTAGCTCATCAGGTGCTGATCAGTGGGTTGTGGAACAAAATTAGTTAATTAGTGAGTTACTTCATTCGGTAATTAGTCCTTAATTAGACATTTATTCCTCGTTAATTAGTGGTGTAGGTGTGCATAAGGTGTGAGCTATCTGATTCTTGTATGAGGGGGGCTATTTAGGTGCTGTCTAGTATATATAAAAAGAATAGCAATTCTTAGCATGAAAATACCTTTAACTATGTGCTCCTGGAT
>NW_020908237.1:0-429 GCF_003984885.1 Neopelma chrysocephalum | reverse complement strand
CCCCCCCCGTCGTGGCCCCTCGCCCCCCCGGTGCCCCCCCCTTGCCCCCGCACCGTCGCTCCCGCGCCCCCCGCGCCCCCCTCCCCGCGCTCACGCGCTCCGGCCCCGCCCCGCCCCGGCGGAAGCGGCGCCGCGCGGGGGCTGCCGGGAGTTGTAGTTCCGAGGGGCCCGGAGGGCACCGGGGGGGGGGTCAGGGACGGGACCCCCGCAACCCCCCCGCACCGCCCCGACCCCCTGAACTTCAAATACCAACGTACACCCCCCCTGCACCCCAAATAGCCGTGTGCGCCCCGCTCCACGAGTAACTATGAGCGCCCACACACACCCCCCAAAATCCATATGCAACCCCCCGACTGCCCCCTGCACCCCAAATATCCATGTGCACTCCTCTGCATCCCAAATACCCTCGTGTACCCCCATCAACTGCCC
>NW_020908236.1:0-459 GCF_003984885.1 Neopelma chrysocephalum | reverse complement strand
TTGGGTGATTTCGAGATAATTTTGGGCTGATTTTGGGCTCATTTTTTGGGTGATTTTGGGCTGATTTTTTGAGTGATTTTTGGGTGATTTTGGGGTGATTTTGGGCTGATTTTGGGGTGATTTTTTGGGGTTTCTCACCCTAAAAAGCTCCTTGAGGTCGTAGAACTGCCCGTGGATGTCCCCACACACCTGAGGGGGGGGGGACAAAAGGAGGGTTAAAAACCCCCCAAAACCCCCCAAAAAAACCCCCAAACCCCCAAATATCCCCAAATTAATTAATTTCCTTTAATTAATCCCTAATTAACCTCGTTAACCCCCTCAAAACCCCCCAAAACCCCCCAAATCCCCCCAAAAACAACCCCAAAAAAAACCCAAAAAACCTCAGAAAACCCCCAAAAAAACCTCAAAAAACCCCAAAATTCCCCAAATTCCCCAAATTAATTAATTCCCTTTAATTAA
>NW_020908235.1:0-667 GCF_003984885.1 Neopelma chrysocephalum | reverse complement strand
CCCCAATTCCACCCCCCCTTCCCCTGGGGACCCTCCCCCAGGAATTTTGGGGCCCCTCCAATTGGGGGGTCCCTGATTTGGGGTCCCCCAGGGGCTCAGATGGGGGTGGCCATGAAGGTGAGACCCCCCTGGGACCCCAAATTTCCCCCCTTGGACCCTCCAGTTCCCCCCTTCCCCAAACCCTAAAGGCCCTGGGACCCCCTACCCCTAATTATGCCCCCCCCAATTTGGGAGGTCCCTGATTTGGGGTCCCTCCCCTCACTCTGGGGGTCCCTTAGGGGCTCAGATGGGGGTGGCCATGAAGGTGAGACCCCCCTGGGACCCCCAATTCCCCCCTTCCCCAAACCCCAAAGGCCCTGGGACCCCTCCACCTTTTCGGGGCACCCCCTCCCCAATTGGGGGGTCCCTGATTTGGGGTCCCGCAGGGGCTCAGATGGGGGTGACCATGAAGGTGAGACCCCCCTTCCCTCTGCCCTCCCTCCCCCCTGGGACCCCCAGTTCCCCCCTTCCCCCCTGAGCCCCCCACTCCCCAGGGGACCCTCCCCCATGAATTTGGGGTCCCCCCTCACTCTGGGGGTCCCCCAGGGGCTCAGATGGTGGTGGCCATGAAGGCCGTGTCTCTGGGCTTCGACCTGGACCGGGGGGCCGGGGGGTCCCGTGTGGAGCC
>NW_020908234.1:0-458 GCF_003984885.1 Neopelma chrysocephalum | reverse complement strand
CTCCCGGGAGAAGGGGAGGGAGGGGGGGAGCGGACGGGAGCGGCCCCGGGAGCGGGGCCTGCGGGAATAGCGGGGTTCTCGGGAACGGGCGGGCGGGGATTGGCGGGGCTGGCACGGGGGGGCGGGGCTGTGCGGGCCGCGGGCTATAAATAGCGGGGGGGGGTGCGCGCTAGTGCAGTTCGACGGCGGAGGTGGAAGCGGCGCTGGAGCTCTGGGAGCCGAGTCGGGATCGGCGGTGAGCTGGGGCGGGACTCCCGCGGCTGCCGCTCCAGGTCCTTGGCTGCCTGGGGCACAGGGGCCGCTCTCTCCGGGAGGTTCTGGCTCCCGACGTGCAGGTCCGATCCCGGCCCGCCACTCCCAGCTCGCTTTTCTCCGCTCCGTCCAATCACAGCCCGCCCTTTCAGTGGGGCCGCGGTCCCGTAAGCTGTGCCCGCTCAGCCTCGGCGCCGCCCCCGTTC
>NW_020908233.1:0-321 GCF_003984885.1 Neopelma chrysocephalum | reverse complement strand
CGGGGAGCTCAAGATGGACAGGCCATGGGCTCCTTTCGTCGCCATTACCTCTTCCCTCACGTCCCTAGTCTTTTCGCACGTTGAAACTCCTGAATTCTCCTCCAGGGAAGGCGCTTCTGAGAACGGTGAGGAGGCACCAAGGCAGAACATCCTTCCGGGCTCAGCAGCGCGGGCTCAGCCTCTCCTGGCCTTTCCCGGGGAGCATCCCTGCTGGTAGCAGGAGCACTTCTGCTGGGGACATAGATTCCTAAGTGTTTTGTCAGGGGCTGTAGCACCAGTGCTACGGCTATGCAGTACATGGGAGAAGCACCTTCCCCAGAG
>NW_020908232.1:0-863 GCF_003984885.1 Neopelma chrysocephalum | reverse complement strand
CCGTACCTGACACCCAAAAGCTATAGGCTTTCTTTCTGGGGGAAATGACCCTAATTTTCTTACAAATTACAATCCCAAATACAAATTCCAATACTAAATCCAATACTAAGCATCATACCTGTTCTCATTAACAGTCCTCCGTCAGGCTCTTCACCCACCTTGATTACAAGTGAGATGCAAACCATGTGTTGCATCTCCCAGAGCTTTTATACCCTCTGGGATTGGACTTCCCCCCTTTCCCCGGGGCCTCGTGGGAAGGGAGGTGGGCCCGGCCAGGGGTATATTAACCCCAGCCTTTGCTGAGGGGAGTCATCCAGCAGCCGAGCTTCAATGGGTTAAGAGTTCTCCTGTTCTTTCATTGAATGGGACTTCTCAAGCTATTCCTGCTTTATTGAAGCATCGGCTTTGGCATCCAAAGAAGCAGAGCTGGATACAGCAATGAAGAGGATTACACTCAAATGCAGGGTTTTTAAATTTTATAATCTTGTGTGCTGTGTTGGTAAGGTGCTTTTGTAACTTGCTATCTTTTTTTCTTTTCCTTAGGAGCTTTGCATCTTTTAGGATCTCCTGATCATCTCAACTGCAGCTTGGCATTTTTTCACAAGAATGATCTGGACCCAAGGTGAAGCTCCTCTGTGTTAAAGATGGCCACTTGGAAACCACAGCCAGGTTTCCAAGTAGTCAGTGGGGGGTTACAGCCCAGAGATGGAGTGAGGGCTCAGGTGCCATCTTAGGAATTCCCCGGGGTGTTTTGAAGGCAGTATGGGTGGAAAGCAGTGTCCAGGAGCCCCCTAAATGCCTGTGAAGGCACCCACTGACTTTTCAGATGTGCCACTTGAGTTTTCCTCTCATTCACCCAGATA
>NW_020908231.1:0-563 GCF_003984885.1 Neopelma chrysocephalum | reverse complement strand
GGGGGGGGTTAAAGGGGCCTGGGGGATGGGCTGCACCAGAGCAGGTGAGTCCTGAGACCCCCCTGGTGTCCCCAAGACCCTCTTGGTGTCCTTAATTCCTTCCTTAACACTCCGAGACCCCCCTGGTGTCTCCAATGTCCCCAGGGCCTCCCCATGGCTCCAATTACCCCCTTGACACCCCCAACTCCACTGTCCCCAAACCCCTCCCCACTGTCCCCAGATACCCTTGGCCTTTCTGTGAGTGGTGGGGGGTTGCTTTTTTGTTCAGAGGATCCAGGGTGGGCTCCTGGGGTGAGTTGGAGGGTTGGGGACATCAGGGATGGGGTTTGGGGACAGTGGGGGACACTGGCAGAGAACTGGGGAGTTACTGGGGTATTACCAGGACACACGGGGGGACACCGGGAGGTTACTGGGCCATTCTGGGGGTTACTGGCTGCTCACTGGGATACGTTGGGTGGTCACTGCGGGGGTTACTGGGTTATACTGAGGGTCACTGGGAGGTCACTGGGCTATACTGGGGGCACTGGGGTCCCCTTATCCGGATGCAGTATATCTCCCCCCCC
>NW_020908230.1:0-331 GCF_003984885.1 Neopelma chrysocephalum | reverse complement strand
AAAACCTGTAGCACAGACTATGGGATCATTAACAGCCTCCAATGTATAGTGTTGTCGGATAAACAATTAATTTGTCCTCTCAAAACCTGGTTGAGTGGAAGAACAATCTTCTTCTTGCATAAGCAAATATAAAGGGGTTTTTTTGGTCATTTATTTGTTTTTGAGATTCTTTCCCTTCTTCCTATGTAGTACATTGCCCAACTGTACTTGACACTTTCAGAACAAGGAAAATTACCTCAGGTGGGAAATGCTGCAGCAAAGAACACTGCCTCTTACCAGCCTACCTTAGCTTTCATCTCGTGATTAATCACAGTTCAATATTAAATTATTC
>NW_020908229.1:0-1027 GCF_003984885.1 Neopelma chrysocephalum | reverse complement strand
TGAAAGCAGCATTCTCAGGTGGGACACGAGCCTTGCTGGGCAGCTGAGGGTCTGCTAAAATCACAAACCCCGCCCGACGTGGGAGCTGGGAACCGTTCACAAGCTAAAGCTCCTGCAGGTGAGAGCTTATGATTAACTAGTTCTTATCCAGACATGTTTTGGTTCCCCTCACAGCTCTGTTTTGGTGTTTTGGGTTCTTTTTTCTGTTTGTTTTTGAAGCAGAGACTTATTTGGATGTGGGTCTCACTACTTGCAATTTTTCTTTTTTTTTTTTTTGTGCCAGTGAATCCCTTTGATAAGCGCTGGGGTTCTATGATTCAGTTGTTCTAAATTAGGTTTGCCTTGGCAGGCCTGTGCCTGCGCGGGGGGGATGAGGCAAAGGTGACTGTAAATTGATTTGTTGTGGAGTGTTTTGGGGCCGAGTTAATGCTCTTGGCTTGTTGTGTGTCAATTCCCAGCCTCGGTCAGGGCTTCCCGGGGAGCGCTGCTGCTGCTGCCGGGAGAGAGAAATCCTTTGGGAAGCTGGGCTGGAAACAGCAACTGTGTGAATTGCTCAGCTTTTCCTAGGTAAGGGCAGGTTTTAGGGAAGAAAGGGCCGCACTTGCCAAAGGCGCCGCGGGTCTTGCAAGGGGGGGGCGCGGCTGCAGTGCCGCTCCCGGCCGTGTCCGCCAGGCGGCGACTGCGAGGCCTCAGGGCCCGGCGCTCGGGGGGGGCTCGGAAGCGGCGCCCGCGGGGAGCGGGAGTGTTTTGTCACTCACGGGCTTCTCAGAGCTTAAATCCGGAGCCTGAGACGTCCTAAGGATGCCTTGTGGTCGAGGGAGCGCGTTCCTGCTGAATTCAGCAGGCGTTCGGTGAATTTGGGCTTCTGCGGGTGAATTCGGTCTGGTGGTGTGGTTTTGTTTGCTTCTGTCCTCGGGACAGTGAAGCAAATGTTCTTGACGCCCCGGGGCAAATGGAGGGATTCACCTGGTCAGCGTCAAGAACCACCCTACCCGAGGCCTGGGGGAGTGCTTTTTGTGTGACTGGC
>NW_020908228.1:0-496 GCF_003984885.1 Neopelma chrysocephalum | reverse complement strand
CCCTCCTTCCGGGCAAAAAGGGCCGTCGTTCGTGGGCCGGTGTGCTGATCTGGCTTTGGCTAAAATTGCATACGGTCGCGGATTCCTTCCAGACCGAAGGCGCCAGGACAGGGAGCCCCGGCTGCGCGCGTAGAGCCGATCGCGGCGCACAAATAGGAGGGGAGAGCCGGAGGGTCAGGCCCCTCCTTCTGTGTAAAAGGGCCATAGTTCGTGGGCCCGCGCGCCGGCCTTCCGGGGGCTAAAATTGCATACGGTCGAGGATTCCTTCCAGACCGATAGCGCCAGGAGCGGGAGCCCCGGCTGCGCACGTAGAGCCAATCGCGGCGCACAAATAGCAGGCTAGAGCCGGAGGGTCAGGCCCCTACTTCTGGGCAAAAAGGGCCGTCGTTCGTGTGACCGCGCGCCGGCCGGCCAAGGGCTAAAATTGCATACGGTCGAGGATTCCTTCCAGACCGAAGGCGCCAGGACCGGGAGCCCCGGCTGCGCACGTAGAGCC
>NW_020908227.1:0-300 GCF_003984885.1 Neopelma chrysocephalum | reverse complement strand
CTGCAGATGCTCAAGGGGCAGCAGGAACAAGTCAGGGGCCTGGGGGGCCTGGGGGGCTTTGGGGTGCGGGAGGGTCCTGGGGGAGCTGGGGAGGGGCTTTGGGGATTGGGGGTACAAACCAGTACAGACCAGGACAGACCAGTACCTCCTCACTGCTCCCCAGATCTCTCCTGGAGCTGGGCCACATTGTCCTGGGACACCTGAGCCCCCCCCAGTGCCCTCCCAGTACAGTCCAGTGCCCCCAGTACAGCCCACTGTGTTCCTGTCCCAGGGTGCCAGGTGATCCCTCTTTGGGGGGGG
>NW_020908226.1:0-384 GCF_003984885.1 Neopelma chrysocephalum | reverse complement strand
ACTGACTTTTCTTTGGGGCTGCACTTTCATGCTGCATTCTTCCAAGTTGGTCACTTCTGGGGAGCTACTGCCTTTTCCGTGCCATTGCTCTTCCTCGCTGGAGTCCTCCCAGTCGGACAGTTCTTCGTGCCTCTTGATTTCTTGGGACTGCTCTTCCTCGCTGTAGTCCTCCTGGTCGGGCAGTTTTTGGTAGCTACTGCCTTCCCCTTGGGACTGCTCTTCCTCACTGTAGTCCTGCCAGTTGGACACATCTTGGTAGCTCTTCACTCCTCCATGGAACAGCTCTTCCTCGCTGTATTCTTCCCAGTCAGACACTTGGCTGCTACTCTCCTCTCTATGGGACTCCTCTTGCTCCATGTTTTCTTCCCAGTCAGACACTTCTTG
>NW_020908225.1:0-1145 GCF_003984885.1 Neopelma chrysocephalum | reverse complement strand
TCAATGGGGTCTGGGGGAGGTCAAGAGAGGTCAGTGGGGTCTGGGGGGGTTCAATGGAGTCTTGGGGGGGGGTCTCGGGGTGTCAATGGGGTCTGTGGGTGTCATTGGGGTCTGTGGGTGTCATTGGGGTCTGGGTGGGTTCAGTGGGGTCTGGTGACCCCTCCCCACCCCCCTGACCCCCCGTGTCCCCCCAGATTTTCCGGGGCAAGGACGTGACCCTTCTCTACTCCCAACTGCGGCTCTTCTTCCCCGAGGTGACCTGCGCCAAACCCCGCAGCAGCCGCAACTCCAGCATCGGTCAGACCCCCCACGGGGGATTTTTGGGGACCCTCCAGGGCTTTTTGGGGTCTCCAGGGCTTTTTGGGGTCCCATCTGGGTTTGGGGGACCCATCTGGGTTTGAGGGAGCCCCTGGGTTCTGGGACCCCCACAGGGCCTTTTGGGATCCCTTGGGGCTGTTTGGGACCCCCCGGGGCTTTTTTGGGACCCCCCCCGGGGCTTTTTGGGATCCCTCGGAGCTTTTGGGGACCCATCTGGGTTTGGGGGACCCCCCGGGGGTTTTTGGGGATCCTTGGGGGCTTTTTGGGGACCCTCCAGGGCTTTTTGGGGACACCCCCGGGGCTTTCTGGGGACCCCTTGGGCTTTTTGGGGACCCATCTGGGTTTGGTGGATCCCCCGGGGGCTTTTTTGGGATGCTTGGGGGCTTTTTGGGGGCAGGATAAAGATATTAAACATGGATAAAGGTATTAAACATGGGTAAAGGTGTTAAACATGGATAAAGATATTAAATATGGATAGAGATATTAAATGTTATTTAAGATATTAAACATAAAGGTATTGAATATTGATAAAGATGTTGAACATGGATAAAGATATTAAACGTGGATAAAGATATTAAACATCAATAAAGATTAAAAATTGATAAAAACATTAGAAATCCATGAAGATATTAAACGTGGATAAAGGTGAAACATTGATAAGAATATTGAACATCAATAGAGATATTAAACGTTGATAAAGATATTAAAAATGAATAAAAATACTAAACGTCGATAAAGATATCACAAATGGATAAAGATATTAAACATGGATAAAGAGATTAAAAATTGATAAAGATATTAAAAAGTGATAAAGATATTAAACATGG
>NW_020908224.1:0-324 GCF_003984885.1 Neopelma chrysocephalum | reverse complement strand
CGTCACAGCCCCTCCCCCACCCCCGTGGGAACCATGTCCCGGTTTTTCACCACCGGCTCCGACAGCGAATCCGAGTCCTCGGCCTCGGGGGAGGAGCCTCAGGCCAAACCCCAGGGGGGCAACTACAGCAAGTGGGGGAGGGGCTAAAAACAGGGGGGGATGGGCTAAGAAATAATGGGGGAGGGGCAAAGAAACCAGAGGGAGGGGCTAAAATGGGGGGGAGGGGCAAAGAAACCCCAGGGGGGCAACTACAGCAAGTGGGGGAGGGGCTAAAAACGGGGGGGGAGGGGCTAAGGAATGATGGGGGAGGGGCAAAGAAACCAG
>NW_020908223.1:0-1446 GCF_003984885.1 Neopelma chrysocephalum | reverse complement strand
GCTCCCGGCTCGGTTCCCGCGGCGGAGGAAGCGGCGAGGCCCGGCCCCGACCCCAAAAAGGCTTTATTGGCGCCTCTCACAGTGCAGCGAATTCGGGGGGGGGGGCGGAAAACGCCCCCCCCCCTTTGGTCCCGGGCAGGGGAAGGGGAAGAGGAAGCAGCGAGGAAGGGCAGGAGGATGAGGAGGATGAAGGGGCGGCCGGGGGGGCTCAGCGCGGGTCGGGGTCGCCCCCCAGCACCCGCCACTGGAACACGCTGGTGTCTTTGCCCCCCAGGGACACGAGGTGCCCGTCGTCGTGGGTGAACCGCACGTTGGTCACGTGGCTGCCGTGGCCCCCGTACACGTGACTGGGAGCCTGCGGGGACAGGGGGGGTCATACGTGTTCATACGTGTTCATGTGTGTTCATACACAGTCATACAACGCACACTCATGGCCCCCGTACACGTGACTGGGAGCCTGCAGGGACAAGGGGGTTCATACATGTTCATACGTGTTCATACATGTTCACACATGGTCATACAACACACACACGTGGTTCCTGTACACCCGAACCCCCCGACCCCCAAACTGGGTCTAGGACTCCCCCTGACCCCCCCTCCCCAGCTTGGGGTGGGCACAGGGGCACTGGAACAGGATAAGTCTGGACCCCCTGAGCCCCCAAATCACCCCCCCACGGGGTCTGAGCTCCCCAAACCCACCTTGGGGCGGGCGCAGGGGGACTGGAACAGGATAAATCTGAACCCCCCAGCCCCCCAGAGACCCCCCACCCCCCCAGAGCCCCCCAAACCCACCTTGGGGCGGGCACAGGGGTACTGGAACAGGTGAACTTTGCAGAAGTCGTCGGCCACGGCCACGACCCTCTCGCCGTGGGAGCGGCACAGGGAGTTGATGTCGGTGCCGTCGGAGCCGTCGGGCCACACCCCTGGGGGGGGGGGGAAAGGGGGGTCAGGGGGACCCCCAAACACCCCTCCTGTCCCCCCAAACACCCCTCCTGTCCCCCCAAACACCCCTCCTGTCCCCCCCCACCCCGCGGGCCCCCCCCGGACCCACCGAAGACGTGGAAGCCCAGCACACAGGTGTAGGACGCCCATTCCCGGTCCCGGCTCTCGAAGCGGTTCCGGAGCAATTTGCAGCCCCCGGCCACGTCCCCTGCGGGATGGGGGGCGGTGAGACCCCCCAAAAAATCCATGAGCCCCCCCCAAAATCCATGGGGGGGGCGGTGAGACCCCCAAAATCCATGGGGGCTGAGGGGCAGGGGGTCCCCAGCAGGGTCGGGGGGTCCCAACAGGGTCAGAGGGTGTCCCCCAGCCCCCCCCCCCCGGTGCCCCCCAGCCCAGGGGGTCCCAGCAGGATCAGGGGGGTCCCAACAGGATCAGGGGGTGCCCCCCAGCCCAGGGGGTCCCAGCAGGGTTGGGGGGTGCCCCCAGTCCCCCCCAGCCCCCCCC
>NW_020908222.1:0-368 GCF_003984885.1 Neopelma chrysocephalum | reverse complement strand
TTTTGGATCCTTACATTAAGTGTTCAGAGCTTTCCTCGCCGACAAATTGGTGCCCGTGTGCAGGGACCAAGGGGGGTCCCTAGAAGTCAAGTCGGACTTCTGGGCTGGAATCAAGTCGGATTCTGGAGAACCAAGTCGGGTTCTCGTGGCCGCGGTCGGACGAGTAACTTCGGTCGGTCTTGTCGTGCAGCGCAAGTAGGCGAAAGGGTTGGACGAAAAAGAGCTCAACTTGCCGCCACCAGACGCCTCTTTTTCGGGGAATTTGGACGGCGAAAGAGTTACGCTCCGCGTCCCACGTTGCGAAAAGAGCTTAAACCTGCTGCTGCCGAAAGCCTCTCGTTCGGGGATTTTGGACGGCGAAGGGATTA
>NW_020908221.1:0-523 GCF_003984885.1 Neopelma chrysocephalum | reverse complement strand
GTGATCTAATGTGAGTGATATAGAAAGGATGTTTCCTCTGTTGGATTAATAATAACAATTTTTTAAACAGTGTAAACAACTTCTGATTGTTCAAATCCTTTAAATAACTATTTTCTATACTACTTACCACTCCTACAACATAAGCAGAATCTGATACTAAATTCAGAGGCTGTGGAAAAAGCTGAAACGCTCTTACCACGGCTGAGAGTTCAGCAATCTGAGATGAACCTTCAACCTGATGAACATCTGTTCTCCAGTCTCCTTTTTCAAACCAAGCTACTACTGCATTACCAGTCTTCCCCGAAGCATCTGTAAATACTGTCACAGCTTTCTTCAAAGGGCTGGTAGAAAAGTTATTTCTCAGTCTGGGTTGAGAGATGGAAAGGAACTGTAGAAAAGGAATTGCTGGTAAATGGGTTATTAGTTTGCCTGTAAAATCTGACATGACCAGTTGGAAATCAAACAGATGTAAATCATAATAACGCAATTGAGATTTGGACAGTGGAATATAAAGAAAATCTGG
>NW_020908220.1:0-545 GCF_003984885.1 Neopelma chrysocephalum | reverse complement strand
ACGCTGTGACCCACTGCCTTCTCGCCGGCCCCTGACTCTTGGTTACAGACTTTGGGGTGGTCAAGAAGCCGCTGGTGTCCAAGAGGGCAGGGGAAGCCCTGGCAAGGCCCAACCATTCCATGCAAGGGAAAAACCCAGCCAGAGGTGGGGAAAAGCCATGCCTTCTCCCCGCCCCACTGCACTGCCCCCAACAATTCATCAGAAGCCAAGGCAAACAAGGCAAGCAGAGCAGCCCAAGCCCTTCCTCGCCTGCACACCAAGCCAGCTGGTGCACAGTTCTGACCCCCTTCTCTGCTCCCCTCACGGGGGTTTTGGTCAGGCTGGCTCTCCCCTGCCCCACACCCAGCCCGGGACGGGGTGGGTGGCACAGGCTGTCGGCAAGGCCGGGGCCTGTCTCACAATAACCCCCCAGCCCCACCCAAAAGCAACTTGGCTGAAGAACTAACCCTGTTCCCCCTCAGCCAAAGGGGCAATCTCCGGGGCCACACCCGGGCATGGCCATGCGATGCCCGGCACCAGGAGCATCCCCCGGCTGTGGGCTCACC
>NW_020908219.1:0-544 GCF_003984885.1 Neopelma chrysocephalum | reverse complement strand
TCATAACAAACTTCGTTCACATACTCATGTGCCATAAAGATGGTTACCACACCTGTTTCGTAGTATGCATTTTGGTAACATTTTTGGCAGTGGTCGTTGGCAACAACCACTAGCAGGAGCACAGCTAAGGCAAGCAGAGGTCCAGTCTAGCATATACCTCCACTGTCCATGCCTATCGGATTGCAGCCGACAGCAGGATGGGAAGATCTTCTTGTGGCAAGTATAGAGGCTAATCTGGTCTTGCCCTCTATTGCTCTCTATTGCTCTGCCTTTGCGCTCGAGTATAGCTTGGCACTTAATAACACTAAAAAAAAAATTTATTGTGTGTGCTTAGTTGGTTGGTTATCTATTTCCTAATGCACAATCATTCTCTAAAAACTATGGGTCTTAGTAGCGGTAGTCTCTCCTTCGTGCTGGGTTTCCGATTTCTTTTGTTGGGAGCAGTGTTTTCAGCTGTTGTCCTCTCCTGGAGACTGTGAAAACAAAATTTTACTTTTGGGTTATTTTCAGTTTTGGGTACTCTCCTTGACATTTCCACTCGGGA
>NW_020908218.1:0-314 GCF_003984885.1 Neopelma chrysocephalum | reverse complement strand
GGGGGTCACTGGGGGTCCGTGGGCGGTACCGGTGCCCCCCCGGTGCCCCCCCGGTGCCAGGGGATGCACTGGGCATTACTGGGTGTTACTGGGTGTTACTGGGGGTCACTGGGGGTCACTGGTGGTTGCTGGTGGTTACTGGTTGTTACTGGCAGTTACTGGTGGTCACTGGGGGGCACTGATTGTTACTGGGTGTTACTGGTGGTCACTGGGGGTCACTGGGGGTCCGTGGGCGGTACCGGTGCCCCCCCGGTGCCCTCCCGGTGCCCCCCCCGGTGCCAGGGGATGCACTGGGCATTACTGGATGGGGGTCA
>NW_020908217.1:0-431 GCF_003984885.1 Neopelma chrysocephalum | reverse complement strand
TGTTCGTGGGCCGGTGCTCCGGCCGACCGGGGGCTAAAATTGCATACGGTCAAGGATTCCTTCCAGACCGAAGGCGCCAGGACCGGGAGCCCCGGCTGCACGCGTAGATCCGATCGTGATGCACAAGGGGCAGGAGGGAGCCGGAGGGTCAGGTCCCTCGTTCTGGGCTAAAAGGGCCGTCGTTCGCCTGCCAGCGCCTGGCAGTCCGGGGCCGGCCAAGGGCCAAAATCGGATACGGTCGAGGATTCTTTCAAGACCGCATGCGCCGGAGTCGGGAGTCCCGGCTGCACTCGTAGAGCGGAGCGCAGCGCACAAAGGGCAGGAGGGAGCCGTTGGGCCAGGCCCCTCCTTCTGAGCAAAAAGGGCCTTCGTTCGTGTGCTGGTGCGCAGGCTGGTCGGGGGCTAATATTGCATACGGTTGACGATTCCTT
>NW_020908216.1:0-339 GCF_003984885.1 Neopelma chrysocephalum | reverse complement strand
TTTGCCTGTTCTTGTTTGAAGCGGAACGTGCGCTGCAAAGCTTTTGCATTTTGATGATAAAAATCATGGGAGACGCGAGCTTGTGCGAATTGGTCTGGCAATACTGTGTGGCCTGCGGGTTTGTCTGCTTCTGCATTCCCTGCTCTGACTGCTCCTGGCAAGGCTGGGTGTGATCCTGTGTGCTGTATGAAATATGGCTGTTCCCTGGGATCTAAGAGCCATTTAAGGTTCCGGAGGAGAGCGAACAAAATTGGATTAGAGACTTCCTTTAAATAGGAATGTTCTATTCTGCAGACTAGGCCTGCCACATAGGCGGGATCTGTTATGATGTTTATAGGG
>NW_020908215.1:0-819 GCF_003984885.1 Neopelma chrysocephalum | reverse complement strand
TTTTCCCTCTCACTGTTTAGTGGGAGTGGTGCAAGGCTCAGCATTGAAGCAGAGCCAAGTGGACGGGCTAAATGCAGCTCTTTGCCAGGGAGAAAAACCCAGGCAAAATTGGAGATGGACCAGAGGAAGGCCCGGAGGATGTCCTTGCAGTGATTTAAACGGAGGACAGCCGAAAACTTGGGGGAGGAATGAAGATTTCAAGATGCGTATGTGTGATAAGCTGCCTGAACTACAGCAGCACAGAACCGAGGTATGAGAGAGAGAGAGAGAATCACACAGCAGAGATGGCACGGAACCAAAGAGAAAGGACTCAAAGCTATCTTCTTAGACTTTGTGAGGAGAAAAGACTGCAGCAAACAGTTAAAGGTTGATGGGGGGAGAGTTCCAGTTGGGGGGAGTGTTCCAGTTCTCCAAACACTCCCATGAGACAGACTGGTTACCTATCACCCGAAAAAGGCTTTTCCCGGACTAATTGAAGGAGAAACTTCAAAGAGACTGAGAGAAGTGTAATATATATATATATATATATAGTTGCTTTTACTTATAGAGTATTTATTTGTGTCAATAAAATGTATATATGCTTCCCCCTTCCCCTATAGAAGCCTCTGGCCTGAAAGTTTTCTCTTCCGTGTTGGGATAAATTGTGGGAAGGGGTGGGGGAAGCCTGAAAATTGAATTTTGGATTTCTAATGTGGCTCAAACTGCCACAGGCAGCCACAGCTTCTCTGGGCAACCTGGGCCAGGGCCTCACCTCCCTCCCAGGGAACAATTGCTCCCAAAAAGTCTCATCTCCCAGAGGTCACTCCCTGGGGCCAGGCT
>NW_020908214.1:0-570 GCF_003984885.1 Neopelma chrysocephalum | reverse complement strand
CGTGTGTTCCCTTGTTGATCCCAACATTCCCAAACTCTCCGTGTGTTCCCATTGATCCCAACATTCCCAAACTCTCCGTGTGTTGATCCCAACATTCCCAAACTCTCCGTGTGTTCCCTTGTTGATCCCAACATTCCCAAACTCTCCGTGTGCTGATCCCACCATTCCCAATATTCCATGTTTTCCCAGAGCCTGTGTGAGTCCCGTGGGTGCTGTTGGAACCCTCAGGGTGTTGTTGGTGCTCCCTGGTGTTATTTCAGCTCCGACCACGGCTACAGAGTCAACGGGGGACTCAACAACACACCCACAGGTACCACAACTTTTAGTTTATTCTATTTTATTTTATTTTATTCTATTTTATTTTATTCTATTTTATTGTATTTTATTTTATTTTATTTTATTTTATTTTATTTTATTTTTCTGGATTTTACTTTATTGTATTTTATTTTATTGTATTTTATTTTATTTTATTTTATTTTATTTTATTTTTCTGGATTTTATTTTATTGTATTTTATTTTATCGTATTTTATTTTATTTTATTTTATTTTATTTTATTTTATTTTATTTTA
>NW_020908213.1:0-632 GCF_003984885.1 Neopelma chrysocephalum | reverse complement strand
CTGGCGGCCGGAGACAGTGGGGACCGTGGCTGGGGCTGGGATTGCCGTGCATGTCCCTCCAAGCTACCGTCCTGCCTAGCAGGTCCGTCGTAGAGCAATGCCCCGATCTGTCCTCCCGTCCGTCCCTCCCTCTAGTCCACAAAGCCTTCCCTCGGAACACTCATCGTTCTTTTCTTTGTCGAGCCGTTCCTGTTTCCTTGCTTTACTCTCTGTCCTTCAGGGAACCCCTGTAGTCCGTCCTTCCTTCCCCTTTCCTACGTTTCTTTCTCTCTTTGCTTTGCTTATTCCCGCAGCTTTCCATTCTTCAGTGACTCCACCAATCCGTCTCTACCCGCACTCATCTCTTTAGCAAATATTAATGGACACTTCCTCTACTGCACACCTTGATATCTTCTTAAAATTTCTTCTCCGTATGGTCCTGACTGCTTCTGTACCCTTAGTACTGGGAAACAAGATCCAGTGCAAAAAGCAATTCTGATGGCTTTTCTTCTTTATCTCCCCGCTTGTGTGTGCTGGTGGAGCCCAGGTACAGCAGGATCCACTGCTAGAGACCACCGAGGGCAGTGAAATCACCCTCAAGTGCTCAAGCGCTCAAGCGCTAACATACGTATCGGTGATTTTATCCATTTCTA
>NW_020908212.1:0-306 GCF_003984885.1 Neopelma chrysocephalum | reverse complement strand
GGATAATGAAGGGAAGGATGAGGGGAGGGACGGCTAGAGGGAGGGATGGGGGGATGGAGAGACGGAATAGAGGGAGGATTGGATGGGAGGAAAGAGGGAGGGAGGGAAAAGGGAGGGAAAGAAGGTGGGAGGAAGGGAGAGATGGAGGAATGGAGGGAGAGAGAGAGGGAGGAAAGGAGGGAGGGAGAGAGGGATGGACAATGAAGGGAGGGATGGAGAGAGGGAGGGAGAGAAAGAGGGAGGGAGAGAGACCCCCAACCCCCCCTCCATCCATCCACCCCCACCCTCGTACCTGGATTTCGAGGG
>NW_020908211.1:0-516 GCF_003984885.1 Neopelma chrysocephalum | reverse complement strand
ATGAATACGAATAGCAATACTAACACTAATACTAATACAAATCCTAATAGTAATACTAATGGAAATCCGAATTGTAACAGTAGTAAAACGAAGAAAGGGATGAAACCCAAGGAAAACAAGCAATGTACAATCCAGTTGCTCACCACCTGCTGGTGGTGATGCCCTGTGCCCTAAGTGACCACTCTTCTGTGTAACTGCCCCAGGGTATACACAGAGGGGGATGAGGCTTCTTCAGTTTTGTTCTGAGTTCCAGCCATCACTGGAACTGGAGGAAGGCATCCCAAAACCCCGTCTACTGGCCTCCCTCAGCTGCTTTGCTGCATTGATCAGGGTCGTCAGGCTGGAGAGGGGCGTGGCTGAGAGTAAAAATGGATGCTGCCCAAAGGAAAAGAAAAGAAGTGAACCATTACTTTCCAAACTCAGTTCCTCACGAGCTCAAGCAGTATTTCTCGGCTTCCCAGAAACGTGCAGAAATAGGACTGAGGGGACCATCTGCACCTCTGTCTTCATGTCCAG
>NW_020908210.1:0-801 GCF_003984885.1 Neopelma chrysocephalum | reverse complement strand
GGGTGGAGTTTATCACAAGGGGGTGGGGTTTCCCACCATAGGGTGGGGCTTATCACAAGGGGGTGGGGTTTACCACAAGTGGGTGGAGTTTATCACAAGTGGGTGGGGTTTAAGGCAAGGGGGCGGGGTTTCTGCCAGAGGAGGCGTGTCCCACCTGCAGCAGCCATCGTTGGGCAGGGCCCTGGAGCCGGGGGTGTCTCCGGGCGGCCCCGAGCAGGGCTGTGACCACCCCGGGGTGGCCCCGGGCCAGCGGCTCCCCCAGGGCGGGGCCCAGCTCCGAAAGCACCTCCTCCACCTGCAGGAGGGGGTGGGGCCACGATCAGACACGCCCACTTGAAAGCCACGCCCCTCTCAACCCCACCCAAAACAGTCACGGCCAATGAAATCTTCCCTTTAAGCCACACCCACCCCATACGGCCACACCCAATCAGGCCCCACCTCCTCCTGACTAAGTCCCACCCACTATGCAACCACACCCCTTTAAGCCACGCCCCCAGGCCAGTAGGCCCCACCCACCCTGCGACCACACCTCTTTAGCACCTCCCTCTCCCCTTCAGCCCCACCCACCTCTGGTGACCACACCCCTTTAGCCCCACCCACCCCATTTGGCCCCACCCACCTACAACCCCATTTTAAGCCCCTCCTCCTTCATTAGATCCCACCCCTTTAAGCCCCGCCCCTTCCCAGCAAGCCCCACCCACCCACTCAACCCCAACTATCCCAATAAGCCCCACCCACCTCACTGACCACACCCCTTTAGCCCCACCCACCCCATTAAGCCACACCTATTCCTTTAGCCCC
>NW_020908209.1:0-1013 GCF_003984885.1 Neopelma chrysocephalum | reverse complement strand
GGGTTGGGTTGGATGGGTTGGGTTGAGATGGGTTGGGATGGATTGGATTGGGTGGAGTTGGAGTGGAAGGGTTGGGTTGGGTTGGATTTGGTTGGAAGGGTTGGATTTGGTTGGAAGGGTTGGGTTGGGAGGGTTGAGAGGGTTGGGATGGGTTGGATTGGATTGGATTGAATTGGGAGGGAGCTCAGAGATCATCATTAAATTCCCGGTCTCCGGCATCCGCCCACTTCCAGCCCATCCAGCCATGCAACTCATTGGAAGACACCCAGGAAAAGGTGCCGGCAGCTCATCAGCCCTTCCCTGGCCTCATTCCCCTCCCAAATCCTGTTCCTGGGCTCCTGGAGGTGGGAATGGTGGTGGAGATGTTGGGAAGCCATGGCAGTGCTTCCCTCTCCCGACCTTCCCTAAGCAGGCTCTGCTCCCAGATGGACACGATCCAGGAATTCCCAATGAATTCCACACTCCTACTCCACCACTCAGTGCTCTCCTGGGTCCTCCAGCTGGGCATGAGCCCAAAAAATCAGTGAGTCATGGGATGGAGGAGGTGGGAAGGGATGGTGGAGGTGGGAAAGGAGGGTGGAGGTCGGAAGGAATTGTGGAGTGGGAAGGGATGGTGGAGGTGGGAAAGAACGGTGGAATTGGGAAGGGATATGGAGGTGGGAAGGGATGATGGAATTGGGAAGGGATGGTGGAATTGGGAAGGATGATGGAGATGGAAAGGGATGGCGGGGTGGGAAGGGATGGTGGAAGTGGGAATGGATGATGGAGGTGGGAAGGGATGGTGGAGGTGGGAAGGGATGGCGGAGGTGGGAAAGGCTGGTGGAATTGGGAAGGGATGATGGAGCTGGGAAGGGACTGTGGAAGTGGGAAGGGATGGTGGAATTGGGAAGGGATGGCAGGGGTGGGAAAGGACGGTTGAGGTGGGAAGGGACCTCTGGCATGTTCCCATGGCACATCCTGGTGCCGGGGGTTGTTCCTCCCCAAGGGCAGGACTTTCCTCCTTGTCGATCCTT
>NW_020908208.1:0-635 GCF_003984885.1 Neopelma chrysocephalum | reverse complement strand
GACCCCCCCCAAATTGGAGTGCAGAGGTTTTATGACACCCCCCCCCCCTTTGGGGTCTCTGTGACCCCCTACATTTTGGGGTGGGGGGCCTTTATCACCCCCCCAAATTGGGGGGTGGGGTCTCTGTGACCCCCCCAGTGGGTTTTGGGGTCTTTATGGCCCCTCTCAAATTGGGGTGCAGAGGTTTTATGACACTCCCCTCCCATTTGGGGTCTCTGTGACCCCTCCCCATTGGGGTTCAGAGGCTTTATGACCCCCCCATTTTGGGGTGTGGGGTCTATGTACCCCCCCCCCGGGGTTTTGGGGTCTTTACGACCCCCCCAAATTGGGGTTCAGAGGCTTTATGACCCCCCCATTTGGGGTCTCTGTGACCCCCCCATTTTGGGGTGTGGGGTCTTTATGACCCCCCCAAATTGGGTTTGGGGTCTCTCTCCCCCCCAGCTGCGACAGCGGGGGGGGTTCAACAAGACGGGGGGTCGGTGCTGCAGCCCCCCCGTGCTCCCCTCCCCCCCCCGCTATCGCGATACGGCCCCGCTGTCACGACAAAGCCCCGCCCCCAAAGCGGGGGGGCCGCGGCCGAGCCCCCTCTTGCATGTGGGACCCCCAAAGGAAAAGCCATAGCCCAGGACCCCCCC
>NW_020908207.1:0-418 GCF_003984885.1 Neopelma chrysocephalum | reverse complement strand
CTGCATCTGCACCAGTACAAACCAGTAAGGACCAGTAACGCACCAGTAACACACCAGTAACCGCTATTGCCGTGGGCACCGTCAGTGCTGCCCCCGGTGGTCACAGGTGGAACTGCAGCCAGTAATAATACATGACAACCAGGAGCTCCCAGTCACTCCCAGTAGCTCCCAGTAGCTCCCAGTAACTCTCCAGTAAGCCCCCAATAACTCCCAGTAGTGCCAAACCCCAAACCAGTAAGTCCCAGTAACTCCAGACCCTAAACCAGTAACTCCCAGTAAGCAGGGCCACAACCAGAAGAGCAGCCAGAAGCACTCGGGGCACAGGGGGCACGAGCATCTGCACCAGTACAAACCAGTAAGGACCAGTAACACACCAGTAACACACCAGTAACACACCAGTAACCGCTATTGCCGTGGG
>NW_020908206.1:0-488 GCF_003984885.1 Neopelma chrysocephalum | reverse complement strand
AGGGCACTGGAAGAGATATTTGAAACACTGGGGATACTGGGAGGGGCTGCCCTCCCAGTGTCCCACCCAGTGTCCCCAGTGCCCTCCCAGTATCCCCAGTGCCTTCTCAGTGCCCTCCCAGGGCTCCCAGTGCTCCCAGTATCCCCAGTGCCCTCCCAGTATCCCCAGTGTCCCCATATCCCCTTTTTCTCTGTCCCCAGTGCCCTCCCAGTGCTCTCCCAGTGCTCCCAGTGCCCTACCAGGGCTCCCAGTGCCATCCCAGTATCCCCAATGTCCCTCCCAGTATCCCCAGTGCCCTCCTAGTACCCTCCCATTGGCCCTCCCAGTATTCCCAGTGCCTTCCCAGTGCCCTCCCAGTCTCCCCAGTGCCCTCCCAGTGCCATCCCAGTGCCCTTTTCTCTATCCCCAGCACTCCCAGTGCCCTCCCAGTACCCCCACTGCCCCCCCCATTGCCCTCCCAGTGCTCCCAGTGCCCTCCCAGTTCACTG
>NW_020908205.1:0-321 GCF_003984885.1 Neopelma chrysocephalum | reverse complement strand
TAAGAGCAGGCAGTCTACTGTGAGCAGACAGCAGATGCCATAGGCCTTTGCATTCCAGCAGAGAGAGATCGGGGAGTAGAGAGAATAAAAACTGGAAGGAGAAAATAGAAGGTGCCTTTTCCTCCCTGAGGCCCAGTGTGCAAACCACACTCTTACATTTCTCAGGTTCTGGCTTTCTAAAGAAACTTCCTGCATTCTTTCCACTGCCTTGGCATTTCTGGGCATCCCTGCGTATCTTACTTGACACGCAGGATGGTCAGAGAGCAGCCCAGATGGACTGGTGGCTCCTGGAGCTCAGCCAGCACTTACCTGATTCCTGAG
>NW_020908204.1:0-533 GCF_003984885.1 Neopelma chrysocephalum | reverse complement strand
TGGGGTGGACTGGGAGTCACTGGGAGGCACTGGGATGGACTGGGAGTCACTGGGAGGCACTGGGAGGTACTGGGATGGACTGGGATGGACTGGCGTGGACTGGGAGTCACTGGGGTGGACTGGGAGTCACTGGGAGGCACTGCAACCACTGGGAGCACTGGGAGGCACTGGGAGTCACTGGGAGTCACTGGGATGCACTGGGATGGACTGGGAGCACTGGGAGCACTGGGAGGCACTGGGAGTGGGTTTGAAGCACACCAGTCCCTTACTGGGACAAACTGGTGTGAACTGGTGCCCGTGGCTCCGCCCCCCCCAGGGCGGCGCCGGGTGGGCGTGGCCTCACCTCGGCTCCGCGGCTCCAATTCCAGCAGTTCCCGGCAGGTCTCCACCTGTTCCCGCAGCACCTGGGGGTCGGCCACGCCCACCTCGGGCCTGAGGGGGCGGGGTTTGGTCAGAAAGGGGGCGTGGCTTGGTCAGAAAGGGGCGTGGTTTGGTCAGAAAGGGGCGTGGTTTTGCTTAAAGGGGTGTGGCTT
>NW_020908203.1:0-396 GCF_003984885.1 Neopelma chrysocephalum | reverse complement strand
GAGGAAGAGGCGTTGGGGGCTGCTGAGACCCCCGGAGTGGGGAGAGCGGAGAGGGGCGATCCCGGCACTGCGGGACCCCCGTCAGCCTGGAAGGAGGTGGGAACGTGCAGAGAGGGGAGGGTTGGGAGTGCAGGAACCCTGAACTGGGGGGCCTGGAGAGGGGGTACCCTTGGGAGCCCTGGGACACTGAAGTGGGGAGCCCGGAGAAGGGGGAGTGCTGGGACCCCCGTCAGCCCAGGCAGGGGGACCCCAGAGAAAGGGGAGCCCAGAGAAGGGGGACCCCCGGGATTTCTGGGACCCACAGCAGCCTGGAGAGGGGGAGACCCCATAGAGGTGGGACTCCTGAGACCCCCAGCACCCCAAAGCAAGGAGTCAGGGGAGAAGGGACCCCTGGGG
>NW_020908202.1:0-1149 GCF_003984885.1 Neopelma chrysocephalum | reverse complement strand
GCTTTTTCAATTACCAATTTATTAAATAGAATTTCTTGGCTTTCTTTTTGGTTGACTTGTCTCTTAATCGCTTCTTTTAGCCTGGTTATAAAGTCAATAAACGGTTCTTTTGGGCCTTGATTAATAAGGGTGAAAGAGGGTGTTTGGACGTATGCGTCCGCCACCCTTTTCACTGCTTCTAATGCCAATTCTTTAGTGATTTCTAAAAATTTGGGTTCAATTCGGGATTGATCCCCTCTGGTTGAGTAGCTTCCCTCACCATAGAGCATGTCTATTGCCTGCCGCACTGGGATACCCCTTCTCTCCATTTTCTCGTTTACGTAAGTCACAATTAGTTTTTTCCACTCAGCTTCGAACACTGAGGCCTGAATGGTAGTGAAAAGACCATTAATGACAGCTCTGATATCGTATGGAATGAGCAGGTACGCTAGGAAGAAGGACTCCAGGAGACCGATCGTGTATGGCGCTCCCAGGCCATACTCCACCATAGCTTTTTTAATATCTTTCAACATGGGGTAGGAGATCGGTCTCCATTCCGGAGCTTTCCCCTCTTCCAGAAATATCGGGAATGCTTTTAAAAATTCTGTGTCATTAGCCTGAGCGGCTTCCTCCCTGAAAGGCTTCCATATATTGGGCATATCGCTGTGCCTTTCAGGGGAGTGTTGTCTAAGGTCTATGTCATCGTCAATGTTGGTGTCTCGGTAGCGGTAGGCGGGGTAGGCCTTGTTGTTATGTGCCCTATGGGTGCGGCCATGTTGCCGGAAACCGGCTTTGACCTTTGGCCTAGCCCCGCCCCTCACCCCCCTGTCACCCCCGGAAGGTGACCTCTCAGGGGAGGAAGTGGTGCTGGAGGGAGTGGACGAACACGTGGACGACTCAGGGGAGGGGTCTCTGACGCGCGCAGGAGGGGGTGGAGGTGGTCTGGAGGGTGGTGCTACGAGGGCCCGCCCCCTCTTTTCCCGCGCTGCTGGTTCCCGCGAGGATTTTTCCCGCCTCCGTCCCGCGCGTCTCCCGTCTCCCTCTTCCTCGCCGCCATTTTGTGTTCGCCGCGATGTTATCTTCTCCCTCCCGCCATCTTGTGAGTGACTCAGTTGGTGTGACGCAGTTGTTTTTTCTCGTTTGTTGGCTGGTACATGGAGGCTGCCGTTC
>NW_020908201.1:0-366 GCF_003984885.1 Neopelma chrysocephalum | reverse complement strand
CTACCCTCTTAGGTATCAGAGCAGAGATAAAACATTTGACAGGAAGGTGGGGAGTCTGCTTTGGTACTGAGAGCATAATGAAGGATAGTCCTGCAACCATCCTTCTTGAGCCCAGGGCCACATGCCTGGAAGTCTCTCCTTTCCTACTGCTTTTTTTCTCCTCTCTCACCACATCTAACATTTGGTCTGTCCTTGGCTGCCCCTCGTTCCATCGCACTGCCTGCCTTCACAGCTTCCTCAGCACGCGTCCGAGATGTAGCGTTCAGATCCTTGACGAGTGACACTCCAAGTCTTGCGGACCCTTACCTGTGTCTTTTCCACACTCAAGGCAAGGCCAAAACCCTCCTCCTATCAAAAGAGAAAGAT
>NW_020908200.1:0-649 GCF_003984885.1 Neopelma chrysocephalum | reverse complement strand
GGGAGGGGTCTGATGTCATAGCACGATGATGTCACTTGGGAGGGGTGGGGCCGGACCCAGTGCTCCCAGTGGCCCCTCCCAGTGCTCCCAGTGACCCCTCCCAGTACTCCCAGTGCGGGACAAACTGGTCCCACCGTTCCCAGTAAGCCTTCCCAGTGCTCCCAGTATGGTGGGAACTGATTCCAGTGATCCCTCCCAGTTCATCCCAGTCCATCCCAGTCCCTCCCAATCCCCTCCCAATCCCCTCCCAGTCCCTCCCAGTCCATCCCAGTCTCTCCCAATCCCAAATTTGGGGCGGATTTTGGGCAGTTTTTAGCCGAACCTTCGGTCCAGTTGTTTGGTAAATTTTGGGTGAATTTTGAGGGGATTTGGGGGAGATTTGGGTGAATTTTGGGTCCAATTTGGGTCCAATTTGGATCCAATTTGGGTGAATTTTGGGGGGATTTGGGGGGAATTTTGGATCCAATTTGGGTGAATTTGGGGGGATTTGGGGGGAATTTTGGGTCCAATTTGGGTGAATTTTGGATCGAATTTTGGATCGAATTTGGGTGAATTTTGGGGGGATTTTGGGTCCAGTTTGGGTGAATTTTGGGTGGATTTTCGGTCTAATTTGGGTGAATTTTGGGTGGATTTTGGGTCCAATTTGGGT
>NW_020908199.1:0-790 GCF_003984885.1 Neopelma chrysocephalum | reverse complement strand
TGTCCCTCAACCTGCAACAGATGTTGTGGTTTCAGCACACCCAGTTCAGCTGTGACAGGCTGTTCCCTGGTCCTCTGAGCAAGCGGAGCAAGAGGAGGGACACAGCAGAGCTCACATACATAGGCTGCATCTCTAAGAATTGCAAAGCAGGTGTTGGGCAAGGCGCTTTCTCCAACGCACTGCCTCGCCGTAACGCTGGTGCCGCAGCCCCTGACAAAACCCCAAGTGGTCTTTGTCCCAGAAGAAGTGCTCCTGCTGCCAGCAAGGATGCTCCCCGGGACAAGCCAGGAGAGGCTGAACACGCAGTACTGAGCCCGGAGGGATGTTCTGCCTCTGGTGCCCCTCGACCATTCCCACAAGCGCCTTCCCTGGAGGACAATTCAGGTGTTTCAACGTGCCAACAGAGGAGGGATGTGAGGGAAGAGATGACGGCGGTGAAAGGAGCCCATGGCCTGTCCATCTTGAGCTCCCCGATACCAACGTGCACCCCTGTCACCCAGCCCTGTCGCGCCGCCTCCGCGCTGCCGCCGCTCTCGCCTGGCCTCCGCATCCAGCCTGCAGCCGACGAGAGCCCGAGCGGCGCCGGCGCCGGGCTCAACCCCGGGCCGGGATTGTCGGAGAAGGGTAAGGGAGGGAGAGGAAGGTAGAGGAGGGAGAGGAGGCGGAGAGGAGGCGGCCAGCCCGGAGCAGAGAGCCGGGACTGGCGGGCGTAGCGAGACGCCGGGCGGCGGATGGGCTGATGAGGTCTGGCGGGGAGCGGGGCTGGCGGTACTCGTCGCAGTTCTGCTCG
>NW_020908198.1:0-353 GCF_003984885.1 Neopelma chrysocephalum | reverse complement strand
AAGAGAGGTGGATTGGTAGAGTCACTGAAGACTGGAAAGCTGCGGGAATAAGCAAAGCAAAGAGAGAAAGAAAAGTAGGAAGGATGGACTGCAGGAGTTCTCTGAAGGACAGAGAGTAAAGCAAGGAAACAGGAACGGCTCGACAAAGAAAAGAGCAATGAGTGTTCGGAGGAAATGCTTTATGGACCAGAGGGAGGGACGGAAGGAAGGATAGTTCGGGGGCAGAGCTCTGTGAAGAACCTACCGGGCACGACGGCAGCCTCGAGGGACATGCACGGCCCCCAAGCCCCTGCCCCGGCCCCCACTGTCCCCGGTCGCCAGCCCTGGGCACCGAGCAGAACCGCGGCCAGCGC
>NW_020908197.1:0-333 GCF_003984885.1 Neopelma chrysocephalum | reverse complement strand
GGGGGGGTGGGGGGTTAGGGGGAGAGGGGGTAAGGGGGGAAAGGGGGTTAGGGGGAAATGGGGGGGATCTTAGGGATTAGATTCTTAATCATTCTACACTGACATGAACGGATCTATATACAGGAAATATACTGCTATGAACTGCATCCCAATAGTCAGGATCTTTCCTCATATAATACCTACGGTTACAGAAGTAAGGATCATTCTACGTTACTTTTAATTTTCTGTAGTTTATAGATTCTTAGTCATTCCACATTTACATGAACATATATATATCCATATACAGGAAATATACTGCTATGAACTGCATCCCAATAGTCAGGATCTTTCCTC
>NW_020908196.1:0-342 GCF_003984885.1 Neopelma chrysocephalum | reverse complement strand
ACTGCATCTCCATGAAGTGCAAAGCAGGCTGGAGATGCCATGCCACGCCCGAGTTTCTCTGGGGAAGGTGCTTCTCCCATGCACTGCCTCTCCGTAGCACTGGTGCCACAGCCCCGACAAAACCCCAGCAGAAGTGCTCCTGCTGCCAGCAGGGATGCTCCCCGGGACAGGCCAGGAGAGGCTGAGCCCGCGCTGCTGAGCCCGGAGGGATGTTCTGCCTCTCGTGCCCCTCCACCATACTCACAAGTGCGTGCCCCGGAGGACAATTCAGGAGTCTCCAAATGCCAAGAGAGGGGGGATGTGAAGGAAGAGATGACGGTGGTGAAAGGAGCTCATGGCCTG
>NW_020908195.1:0-318 GCF_003984885.1 Neopelma chrysocephalum | reverse complement strand
CACACCGTTCCCTGGTGGTCCTTCATGTCCTCCTACGGAGGTGACAGTTACGGGAAAGAGAATGATCTTTTTGTCTGTGCCTCTGAGTGTCCCTCAACCTGCAGCAGATGTGCTGGTTCCGGCACATCCAGTTCAGGTGTGACAGGCTGTTCCCTGGTCCTCTGAGCAAGCGTAGCAGGAGGAGGGACACAGGAGGGCTCACATACAGAGACTGCATCTCTAAGAAGTGCAAAGCAGGTGGGAGATGCCGTGCAACATCCGAGCTTTCTCTGGGAAAGGTGCTTCTCCCGTGTACTGCATCGCCGTAGCACTGATGCC
>NW_020908194.1:0-365 GCF_003984885.1 Neopelma chrysocephalum | reverse complement strand
CCCTCCCACAGGCCCCTCCAGACCCCGTTTAGGCCCCTCTAAGCCCCTCCCGCCCCTCTCCCCGCCTCAGAGCCTCCCTAAACCCTCACAAACACCCCTCGCCCCTCAGGTCTCCATCCTCGCTCCTTCCCCTCAGGCCCCTCCCGGCCTGGGGTCTCCTCCCTTTTCTCCTCCCAATTCTCCCCTTCTCCTGCCTCTCCCCGGGGACTCACCGCGGGGTCCCGAAGCGGCCCTTGGGGGGCTACGATCGCGCTGGGATCGCGCTGCGATCGCGATCCGATGTCGCGACAGAGGCTGTGACTGGCGGGGGCCGCCGCCGCCGCCGCCTCCTCCTCCCCCCTCGCTCGGTGCTCGCCCCGCCGAGA
>NW_020908193.1:0-369 GCF_003984885.1 Neopelma chrysocephalum | reverse complement strand
CAGCACGTTCCCTAGGGAATATGCTGTTCTTGCCACCGCTGGGGCTACGATATCCAACAGCCCTGCTGGACCCGCGTTCCTCTCACACCCTGCGCATTTTCCCAGCAGAGAAAGGCACAGCCAGAGACCCTGGGCTGCTGCCCAGCAGTGTTCATCTAAGTTTCCTGGGGAGCTGAGAGAGAGAGGCATTCGTCTAATGCAGATGAAGAGGGACAGGGGGGCAACCAGAGAGGCGGAGGACACACGTGTTCCCAGAGGAAGCTGCAAGCACCCAGAAAGCTGACGACAGCACGGGAAGATGTGAAAGGTACAGTAGGAAAGAAGTCTCGGAGTTCCCAAAAGCCCAGCACTGGATGTGCAGCAGAGCAG
>NW_020908192.1:0-1065 GCF_003984885.1 Neopelma chrysocephalum | reverse complement strand
ATCCAGGTCCTTCCCATCCCATTAACTGGAGTCCCAGTGTCCCAGCTCTGCATCCTTCCCATCCCATTAACCAGTGGTGCCACATCCCAGTGTCCCAGATCCAGGTCCTTCCCATCCCATTAACTGGAGTCCCAGTGTCCCAGATCCATGTCCTTCCCATCCCATTAACCAGTGGTGCCACATCCCAGTGTCCCAGATCCAGGTCCTTCCCATCCCATTTCCATCCAGTGGTCCCGAATCCTGATTTCCCAGCTCTGGGTCCTTCCCATCCCATCTCCATCAGGTGATCCCGAATCCCAGTGTCCCAGATCCAGGTCCTTCCCATCCCATTTCCATCAGGTGATCACAAATCCCAGTATCCCAGATCCAGGTCCTTCCCATCCCATTAACCAGTGGTGCCACGTCCCAGTGTCCCAGATCCAGGTCCTTCCCATCCCATTAACTGGAGTCCCAGTGTCTCAGATCCAAGTCCTTCCCATCCCATTAACCAGTGGGGCCACATCCCAGTGTCCCAGCTCTGCATCCTTCCCATCCCATTAACTGGAGTCCCAGTATCCCAGATCCGTGTCCTTCCCATCCCATTTCCCAGTGGTGCCACATCCCAGTGTCCCAGATCCAGGTCCTTCCCATCCCATTTCCCAGTGGTGCCACATCCCAGTGTCCCAGCTCTGGGTGGGTCTCTCCATCCCCGGCTCTGATCCCTCCCGGAATTCCGTGTGGCAGGAAGGTGGTGCGCAGGGTGAGCGTGTCCGAGCGCTCCAGCCTCTACCGGAGGGAGCACGAGCGAGAGGCCATCGTGTGGCAGCGCGGGGGACGTGGGGACAGCGAGGACGAGGACAGGGACAGGGACGGAGCCGACACACGGCACCGGCAGGTGAGGGACACCAGGGACACTGGGGGACACTGGGGGACACTGGGGTGGGACAGTGGGGGACAGTGGGGGACAGTGGGGTGGGACAGTGGGGACAGGGACAGGGACAAGGACGGAGCCGACGCAAGGCACCGGCAGGTGAGGGATACCAGGGACAATGGGGGACACTGGGGTGGGACAGTGGGGGAACACCA
>NW_020908191.1:0-416 GCF_003984885.1 Neopelma chrysocephalum | reverse complement strand
GTGGCTCCAAGGAGGCTGCCGGGGAGGGACCGACCCGTGCTGGGGGTGAGGGGGTTCCTTCCTTGTGTTCGAGGGCGGCAGCGGGAGCGGCGCTGCGGGGCGGGACGTGCCGGGTGACGGCGGGGAAGCCGCGGCGGGGCCCGGGGGCTGCAGCTCTCGAACACAAGGAAGGAACCCCCTTACCCCCAGCACGGGTCGGTCCCTCCCCGGCAGCCTCCTTGGAGCCACGGCAGAGCAGGCACAGAGTCCCTGCTGGGGGGGCCAATTTTGCTGCCTGAACTCAGCTCTTCCGAGAAGCCTCTAAGACTCAGCTGGTGAGGTTTAGAAGCCAGGCATTCCTTGCTTACAACACCCTGCCACCATCCCAGACCGACGGACGTCCTGGCAATCCGCTCCCAAAGGGCACACGGAGGTGT
>NW_020908190.1:0-446 GCF_003984885.1 Neopelma chrysocephalum | reverse complement strand
CCCTGAGCCAGGTGGGTAAAGCTCCCCTGGGACTCACTCACACAGGCCTGATCTTTGGCCTCCAGCCCAGGAGGGGACATGGGCGCTTTGGGAGGTGGCTCCTCCTGTGCAGCCGCCCCTCTCCGCCTTTGCCACTCTGCTCAGCCATCCCTGGCTGCCAAGGCCCTCTGGCCCAGCAGCACGGGCACTGTGTGGGGTGGCCTGTGCACAGGGCAGGAATGCCGGGGGCAGTGGGGCGAAAGGGCTCTCACCTGGCCAGCAGACCCACTGCATAGTGGTGGCTGTCAGCCTTGAGGAGCATGTCCCAGCCACACTTGCGATGGATCACCATCACCACGTCCTCATCCAGCAGCTGGCGCAGCAGGGCTTTGACAGTCTGCACTGCAAACCTGTGTGCAGAGCACAGCCCAGGTCAGGCGCAGAGCCCCGGCCCCAGCCCCGAGGGC
>NW_020908189.1:0-323 GCF_003984885.1 Neopelma chrysocephalum | reverse complement strand
GAAGAGATGAGTGCGGGTAGAGAGAGGTGGATTGGTGGAGTCACTGAAGAATGGAAAGCTGGGGGAATAAGCAAAACACTAATGGACACTTCCACTATTGCACACCTTGATATCTTCTAAAAAATTCTTCTCCTTATGGTCCTGACTGATTCTGTACCCTTAGTTCTGGGAAACAAGATCCAGGTTAAAAAGCAATTCCGACGGTTTTTCTTCCTTATCTCCCTACCGGGTTGTACAGGCAGAGCCCAGGTGCAACAGACCCATTGCTAGAGACCCCCGAGGCCAGTGAAATCACCATCAAGTGCTCAAAAGCAAACATAGGA
>NW_020908188.1:0-326 GCF_003984885.1 Neopelma chrysocephalum | reverse complement strand
CCTCCGAATTGCCAGCCCGACTCCCAAAATTGCATACCAAGATTCCTCCCACACCAAAGGTTCAAGAACAGAAAGCTCTTGCTGCTGAAGGACTCCCCAGGCTGACAAACCAACTACACAACAAAGTCAAAGTTTCCAGGCTTTCTTTCCTGGGGATATGGGTTGTTGCTTCCTGTTTTCAGACCTGCCTCCCACCTGACATCCCGACTCCCAAAATTGCCTATGGATGAAGATTCCTCCCACACCAAAAGTGCCAGCACAGAAAGCTCTTGCTGCCCATAGAGTGCCCAGGCTGACCCACCAAGTACACCAGAAAGTCAAAGCTT
>NW_020908187.1:0-404 GCF_003984885.1 Neopelma chrysocephalum | reverse complement strand
CCCCCCCCCCCGTGGGGATCGGGGGCTTTTTGGGAGGTTTTTGGGGGTTTCGGGGCTTTTTGGGGGGTTTTGGGGTTTTTTTGGAGAGGGGATTTTTGGGGGGCAGAGAGAGACCCCCCCGCCCTCGCTCGTGGGGACCCCCGAGGGGATGGCGAGTGACCCCCCCGCGGGGTTTTTGGGGGGTTTCGGGGGTGTTTTTTGGGGTGGGAGGTGGTTGCGGCGCTCCGGGGATGCGGCGGCGGGATGAGGGAAATGCGGGGGAGGGGAGGGAGGAGGAGGAGGAGGAGGAGGAGGAGGAGGAAGAGGAGGGGGACACCCCCCCCCTTCGGTTGGGGGCCCCCCGGATCGTGGGGAGACCCCCCCCCGATGAGGGGCAGAGCAGGACCCCAAAATTGGGGGAAAAG
>NW_020908186.1:0-303 GCF_003984885.1 Neopelma chrysocephalum | reverse complement strand
TGGGAAGAGCTTCAGGAAGAGCTCCGACCTCCTCAAGCACCAGCACATCCACACTGGGGAACGGCCGTACACGTGTGGGGAATGTGGGAAAAGCTTCAGTGACAGCTCCACCCTTCGCAAACACCAGATGATCCATACTGGGGAATGTCCGTACACATGTGGGGAATGTGGGAAGAGCTTCAGCCAGAGCTCCAACCTCCACGGCCACCAGCGCATCCACACTGGGGAACAACCCTACCAGTGTGGGGAATGTGATAAGAGCTTCAGCCGGAGGTCACACCTCCACACCCATCAGCTCATCCA
>NW_020908185.1:0-731 GCF_003984885.1 Neopelma chrysocephalum | reverse complement strand
ATCATAAAGCCCGTCCACTTCATAATGGTCCCGGCCTCATAAAAGCACTGACCTCATAAGCCCATAGATGTCATAATGGTGCAGGCTTTATAAAAGCACTGACATCATAGAGCCCACTGACTTCATAATTGTGCAGGCCTCAGAAAAGCACTGACCTCATAAGCCCATCGATGTCATAATGGTGCAGGCTTTAGAAAAGCACTGACATCATATAGCCCATCCACTTCATAATGGTGCAGGCCTCATAAAAGCACTGACCTCATAAGCCTATAGATGTCATAATGGTGCAGGCCTCATAAAAGCACTGACCTCATAAGCCCGTTGATGTCATTATGGTGCAGGCCTCATAAAAAAACTGACCTCATAAGCCCATCGATGTCATAATGGTGCAGGCCTCATAAACGCAGTGTCATCATAAAGCCCGTCCACTTCATAATGGTCCCGGCCTCATAAAAGCACTGACCTCCTAAGCCCATAGATGTCATAATGGAGCAGGCCTCATAAAAGCACTGAAATAATAAAGCCCATCCACTTCATAATGGTCCAGGCCTCATAAAAGCCCTGACATCATAAGCCCATCCACTTCATAATGGTGCAGGCCTCATAAAAGCACTGACATCATAAAGCCCAACCACATCATAATGGTGCAGGCCTCATAAAAGCACTGACCTCATAAGCCCATCGATGTCATAATGGTGCATGCCTCATGAAAGCACTGACCTCATAAGCCC
>NW_020908184.1:0-450 GCF_003984885.1 Neopelma chrysocephalum | reverse complement strand
CCTATGTTTGCTTTTGAGCACTTGATGGTGATTTCACTGGCCTCGGTGGTCTCTAGCAATGGGTCTGCTGCACCTGGGCTCTGCCTGCACAACCCGGTAGGGAGATAAGGAAGAAAAACCGTCCGAAATGTTTTTTACACTGGATCTTGTTTCCCAGAACTAAGGGTACAGAATCAGTCAGGACCACACGGAGAAGAATTTTTTAGAAGATATCAAGGTGTGCAATAGTGGAACTGTATATTAGTGTTTGCTTAAGATGAGTGGGGGTAGAGAGAGGTGGATTGGTGGAGTCACTGAAGAATGGAAAGCGGCGGGAATAAGCAAAACAAAGAGAGAAAAAAAAAGTAGGAAAGGGGAAGGAAGGACAGACTGCAGGAGTTCTCTGAAAGACAGAAAGTAAAACAAGGTAACAGGAACGGCTCGAAAAAGAAAAGAGCGATGAGTGTTCCG
>NW_020908183.1:0-634 GCF_003984885.1 Neopelma chrysocephalum | reverse complement strand
CCGCTGCCGCCGCCGTCCTGCCGGGGCCGGAGTTGGGGGGATGTCCTTGGCCTTCCCTGTGGGCCGGAGGCAAATCCCCTCCCTGTCCTTCTTGCTTCCTGCCCCAGGCCCCGAGCTGAGGACGGAGAGCCCGGAGGACAAATCCCTGCGGCAGAGCCTGGTGGGAGAGGCCGTTTTGAAGGGCTCCACGGCGCAGGAAGGCAGCGGGGAGGAAAAGGACCGGAGATCCCCCTGCAGGAGGGGCTCCAAAGCCAGCCCAGGGTGCTCTGAGGAGGAGGAAAGACCCAGCCTGTGCCAGGAAGGCGGCCAGAGCTTGAGGCGGAGCTGTGACCTGGTGGTCCCTGAGCAGCCTCCCAGCAGGCAGAAGCCCTTTAAGTGCTTGGAATGTGGGAAGAGCTTCAGAAAGAGCACTCAACTCCTCACCCACCAGCACATTCACACTGGGGAGAGGCCCTACACATGTGGGGAATGTGGGAAGAGCTTCAGTGACAGCTCCACCCTCCGCAAACACCAACGCATCCACACTGAGGAACGACCCTATGCATGTGAGGATTGTGGGAAGAGCTTCAGGGACAGCTCCACCCTCTGCAAACACCAACGCATCCACACTGGGGAACGGCCCTATGCATGTGGG
>NW_020908182.1:0-1212 GCF_003984885.1 Neopelma chrysocephalum | reverse complement strand
ATCCCATCAAATGCCAACAGCCACTTTCCTTCCCTCTTCTTCCAAAATAAAATAAATTAAATAAAAATAAACCTGCTTATAACTTCCAAAATCTGCCATGTAAACAATCTGCTTGTCCTCCACTCAGATTGAACACTGACTGAAGGAACAAAATTTGATCTGACACTTGGCATGTAGCTTTCCAAAGGCACAGCAAGGATAATCAAAATCAGAAACAGCAGCATTTCTGGATGCAGGAAAGTCCTCTTGTTTACCATGCTTATTCAACTCCAGAAGAGGGAAAGAACATATACAATCTCAAGTTACCAAACCAGCTCTCTAAGCTGATGAATGTCTTTCCACTGATGTAAGGGGGTACTTTTGAATTAGATGATCAATGGAGCATAGAGGGTGATAAAGAAACTCATATTAGGATGTGAAACCACCTAGAGTATGGTACAATGTAACTTCATGGCACAAGCTAATTGTAAGGTCCATTGTGCTTTTTAGCAAGTCAGCTTGATATCCCCTATTATCAGAGCTGAGTTCTTGGTTTTGCTACATATTGCAAGATAGATACATCTACCCTTGAAACACAATGGGAGAGGTCATACATAGGGGTGAGAAAGATGATGGTGAGAGGAAGATTATGTGGGCAGGGGTCGCTCGCCCCTTGCCCTACAGCAGGGCATGCGCAGACTGTTGCCATTAGGTAATGAACAGGCGGTGTTTGGCTGCCATTCAGGCATCACCTTATACTACGTACTGGCCCTACATGGTGTAATGTGGAACTGATAAAAATGGGGTGTCAGGACTGCTGGGGTGAGCGATCCTCATCCTACCGCCGAGACTGTGTTGCTCCGCGGGGACGCCCGCTAAGCACGGGCACCGACCAGCTGCTGCAGATCCTGGCAGCCCTGGCCTGTCTGTGTGGGTAAGCACAGTTTATTGATAGGAAGCAACCGAGAGAACAAACTTTTTAACCTTTTAATCCTTTTAGTGTCCCTTTAATTCCCCTTTATTATTGAATAAGTTGTTCATAGTATTTTCCCTTTAATTTCCCCTTTTGCTAACCAGTATCGTGTTATCCATAATACTGTGTTAAGATCCCTTTTTTTTTGGCATCCCTTTTTTACTAGTTAAGATTACACCGTATTGAATGCTGTTTGTAGTATTTGTTTTAAGGCCACACGATAAGGTAGTTATTTTGTATCTCTTTAGTTTTTGGTTCTT
>NW_020908181.1:0-336 GCF_003984885.1 Neopelma chrysocephalum | reverse complement strand
GAATTGCGTACGGATGAAGATTCCTTCCACAACAGAGGTACCAGCACAGAATGCTCTTGCTGCTGGTAGCGTGCTTAACCTGGCCTACCAACTGCTCCTCAAAGCCAAAGCTTCCAGCATTCTTTCCTGTGCTTAAGTTTGTTGTGTGTTTTTTTCAGACCTGCCTCGCATCTGCCTGCCCGACTCCCAAAATTTCATACAATCAAAGACTCCTCCCAGAACAAGGTACCAGCACAGAAAGCTCCTGCTGCTTCTAGTTGAGTCTCCAGGCAGAGAAAGCAACTGCACCACTAAGTCAAAGCTTCCAGGTTTTCTTTCCTGCCGATAAGGGCTGTT
>NW_020908180.1:0-625 GCF_003984885.1 Neopelma chrysocephalum | reverse complement strand
AGGAGGGGCCTGACACTCCGGCTCTCACCTGCACTTTGTGCACCTCGCTCGGCTCTACGTGCGCAGAAGGGGATCCCGGTCCCGGCGCATTCTGTCTGGGATGAATCCTCGACCGTATGAAATAATAGTCCACGGACGACTAGCGCACCGGCCACAAACGACGGCCCTTTTGGCCCAGAAGAAGGGACCTGACCCTCCGGCTCTCGCCTGCCCTTTGTGCGCCTCGTTCGGTTCTACGCGCGCAGAAAGGGCTCCCGGTCCCGGCGCTTCCTGTCTGGGAAGAATGGTCGACCGTATCCAATTTTGAACCCCGGCCGGGGCACCGGCCCGTGAATGACTGCCGTTTTTGCCCAGAAGGAGGAGCCTGAGCCTCCGGCTCTCGCCTGCTCTTTGTGCGCCTCGCTCGGCTCTACATGCGCAGACGGGGTTCCCGACCCCGGCGCCTCCTGTCTGGGAGGAATCCTCGGCCGTATCCGATTTTGGACCTCAGGCAGTTCAGGGAGGCCAGGACGCCTGCCCGCGAATGACTGCCCTTTTTGCCCTGAAGGAGGAGCCTGACCCTCTGGTTCTCGCCTGCCCTTTGTGAGCCTCGCTCGGTTCTACGCGCGCAGATGGGGCTCCCAGC
>NW_020908179.1:0-313 GCF_003984885.1 Neopelma chrysocephalum | reverse complement strand
GTGCCAGAAGAAGAGGCCTGACCCTCCGGCTCACGCCAGCCCCTTGTGCGCCGCGATCAACTCTAAGAGCGCAGCCGGGGCTCCAGGTCCTGGCGCCATCGGTCTGGAAGGAAACCTCGACCGTATGCAATTTTAGCTCCCGGCCGGCGCGCCGGCCCACGAACGACGGCCTTTTTTGCCCAGAAGGAGGGGCCAGATCCTCTGGCTCTCGCCTGCCCCTTATGCGTTGCCATCGGCTCAACGCGCGCACCCGGGGCACCCGGTCCTGGCGCCTTCGGTCTGGAAGGAATCCTCGACCCTATACAATTTAGCT
>NW_020908178.1:0-7777 GCF_003984885.1 Neopelma chrysocephalum | reverse complement strand
GAGCCTATTATGCAGTGTATATTAAGTTGCTTTCTATCTTCAATAAACGAAGTTTTGGATCCTTACATTAAGTGTTCAGAGCTTTCCTCGCCGACATAAATTGACTGGAGAAAATGAGACTGAGCACTATGCATGTGAGTGATCAGTATCTAACTGCAGTCCTGCTTAGGTGTTGAAGGACTGTGTATATTGGCACTGAAAGACTTAAGGTTATAGACAAGAATATTTTAGCTTTTAAAACCTTCCATAACCCAAACTTGAACTGACAAAATGGATTTTGAGAGTTGCTTGTGTTCAGCCTCACCTCCCAGTCCCTCCAAAATCCCCTGAGCCTGTGCTCCCAAACTTCATCTCTGTTTTGCTCTGATCCTTTTAAGTTCTTTCATGGATTATTTATACAACTTGCAGTGCACCAGAACAGAGCAAAGCCTGTCCTAACAGCCCTTAACAGAATGCAGGGGGAGAAGTAAAATCAGGGCAGGCTTCCCCAGAAGAGCTGTAATGGTTGACCATCATCCATTGCTTCTCTTATGCTTACATGCTTATGCACATGTGAAAGGTGTTGTTGTAAAAGCACCAGAATGGGTTTCCTGGGCTGCTCTTTTGCCCTCTGTGTGAATATAGCAGCATATTTAGGGTTTCCGACTTCGGAATAAACTTATCCTTAATACCTTAGCCATGGTTTGGTATCTGGGTTTACCTGCATGCATATCAATTCTTGCAGTGTCCATCTGTCACTTCTCACCTTCCTTCCTCTCCTTTTTATTTATTTATTATCAAGTGAGACATAAAATACTTATAGAAAGGGTGAAGAGCAAAGATTTTGAGTCCCTTTAAAACTTCCAGGTTTTGTTAGTTTAGTCTAGGCCTTTCTTGGTGACCAGTTTGTAACCAAGGAAGTGCCCAGATTTACCTGGTATTCCCTACGATTTTTACGTAAGCCAGGGTATAAGAAGAAAGGAGGAAAGGCCTTCGCCCTTTTTTCCTTCCGGTGGCTTTGGAGGTGTGGGTTTCCCTGCTGTTGAGTCTGTCGGGTTGGGGAGTCTGTCGGGTTGCCGACCTTGGGAGACGGAGGTTGCCAACGGTCGTTCCAGCACGACTTTCTGTTGTCCCAAGGAGAGTAGTAAGATATTCCTTTGCTAATTCTTTTAGTTGCTAGATCTTGGGCTAGTGATCGGGATATATATATTTAATTTTGTTTTTTTTCCTTTTTTTCCCTTCCCCCTTCCCTTTCCCTTTTCCTTTTGAAATTCTATATATATTTTCAATTGTATATAACTGTAATATAAGTGTAAATATATTTATATATATTGCTTTAGCTGCCTCTCTCTCGTTTTGGTTCTCTTGGTTTTTTTTCCCTCTTCTCCCTTGGTTTGGGGGGAGGGGAGTCTTGTGGTTAGGTTTGGAGACTTGGCAGGGAACCAGCTTCAAACCATATCACCCTTATCTGGTGTTTCTGCCCGGTTTGTTTTGGTTTGCCACGATTGTTTGGGAACAAGTCTGGGAAGGGAGCCAAGTTGGTGTAAACATTGACCATTGTTTGAGAACACTACCGGGAGAGCTGCCAAGAAGCTTTTGTTTGTATAAACATAGCTCTGTTTGGGAACAAAGGAAAAAAATATAAACATGGCCTTTTTATTCATTTTTTTGGTAATTTTGGCCATTTTTATATATGTTTCTGGGTATCCAGTGAAAACTAACCCGGAAGGCATTTACCGATACCTGCCTTTCCTCAATTGTGACATCAAAGGCCTAGTGACCGAGGTCCCTAGGATCAGAATTGACCCCAATCCTTACCTAAATTGTTTAGCAACGGTTCTACTATTCCTAAAAGCCATGGAAGTGCTGTTTAACATTGGAAAGGTGGTGTGGTACTGCTTTCCTTGTTGCAGGAAAGGCCGAAACTCAAAGGGATTCGCTGGAACTTTGGGAAGGGCCTTGAGAAAACCAGTCTCTGGATGGCAAGGAATCTGGGCAAACTTTGGTAAATTGGTAGGGTGCGTGACACCTCCCATTAGTTGGGACTTCACGCCAGAGCAAGTGTTTGATCCTGACGAGATGGCACGTCGTTTGGCAGAAGGGTGTTTTTCTTACGAGGACCCAAATACGCAGTTTTTTGCTTTGTACTGGGGCCTGGCGAGTGCCTATCGAGCTGCTGTGGACTATGCTCAGAAGGCTAAGGCTGAGGCGGAAACTCAAACTATGCCACCTGAGACCAGCGCCGCCTCAACTACCTGCACTGAAAGCGGAACTCAGACTACACCACCTGAGATACCTCTTGCCCCTGTAGTGACAAGGAAGTCATGGATACCGGTGCCCAACAGCGTAAGCCTACGACCAGATGGAGATCAAAGCAAGTCAGAAGATAACGGGGCGGGGACCGTTACTGATACCAGTGCCAAATTTCTACCTCCACGAGGAGTATCACCCCCGAAAGCGGAAACTGCAGTTTCACAGTCAATGACCCCAGCAGAACTCCGGGACTTACAAAAAGATTATACTCGTCGGCCTGGTGAGCGAATTCTATCATGGCTGCTCCGATGCCGAGACTGTGGGGCTAGAGCTCACCTATTATCAACTGCTGAAGCAGAACAACTAGCATCCATCTCCGGAAATCATGAATTTGATCAATTAATTGCAGAGGTGAAACCCGAACTCAGTCTTTGGGCGCGACTTGTCTTAAGTGCAAGACAAAAGTTTCCATTTAAAGACTATTTACCATGCCCCATGAGGAAGTGGACCAAGGTAGAAGATGCCTTTCAGTACCTAAGAGAATTGGCATTGTTGGAAGTTATGTATGATGACTCTCAATATGATCCCGTCGCTGATGACCCAGAGGGTGTCACTTGCACAATGCCCATGTGGAAGAAGATAATGCAGGGTGCTCCTGCATCATATGTTCATACCTTGGCAGGAATAATGCTTCCAAACACGGAAGAAACGCTTGTGGGCACGCTGTGTACGGTGTTATGACATTTAGAAGAAGCAGTAGAATCTAGGAATGAGTTTTCTAGAGACTATTTTGATTCTAGTTACAGGCAAACACCTGAGAGAGAGGAACCTTACGGGCACTCTGAATATGAGGATGACTACGGAGACCACAGAGACAAACGCTACAGAGACAGATCAGCAGAACAGTCTCGACCACGATCTCGATCTTGGTCCCGGTCCCGCTCGCGATCTCCTTCCGTCACATGCAGAAGGAGCGAAAACCCTAAGCGTAGATCTAAGCACAGTGAACTGTGGTCCTATCTGCGCTCTCAGGGAGAAAACATGAGGAAGTGGGATGGTGAACCTACTTCCAGACTTGAGGCCAGAGTGAGAGAACTAAAACGCAAGGAAGCCGATAAGAAAGTCATCTACGTGGTAGATGCGGATTTCTTCGAAAGAGAACTGAGATCTCCCAGACACAGGAAGACTGGAGTCCATTTCCAGGATGACAAGAAAGCCTCTGACAAGCCGAAGCAAAGATCCGTCGGTGAATGCTCCAACCAGAGCCATAGAGGGGCCCTGCCTTCTGCCAGGAGAAGGAGAGGGACGAGAAAGATAACAGAGTTTACTGGACTGTGTGGGTTCGATGACCTGGCACATCAGATCCTCAGAGATACCAAGCTTTAATAGATACAGGCGCACAGTGTATGTTAATGCCCTCAGGACATGTGAGCACAGAGACTGTTTCAATTTCTGGGGTGACAGGAGGGTCTCAAGAACTGTCGGTGGTAGAGGCCAAAATAAACCTGACAGGAGACCAATGGGAAAAGCATTCCATTGTGACGGGGCCAGAAGCCCCTTGCATTCTCGGCATGGATTACCTCAGAAGAGGATATTTCAAGGACCTGAAGGAGTACCGATGGACTTTTGGTGTAACCGCGGTGACTAAAGAGGAATCCAAATGATTATCTGCCCTGCCTGGCCTCTCAGAAGATCCTTCTGTTGTAGGATTACTGCGAGTCGAGGACCAACAAGTGCCGACAACCACTAAGACAGTGCATAGGCGACAGTACCGGACAAATCGAGATGCTGTGATCCCCATCCATAAGATGATCCACAAGTTGGAAAGCCAAGGGGTGGTTAGTAGAACACACTCACCCTTCAATAGCCCCATTTGGCCTGTACGTAAGTCCGATGGAGAATGGAGACTGACGGTGGACTATCGTGGCTTGAATGAAGTCACGCCACCATTGAGTGCTGTTGTGCTGGACATGCTGGAGCTCCAGTACGAGCTGGAATCCAAGACAGCAAAGTGGTATGCCACCATTGACATCGCCAATGCATTTTTCTCCATTCCCTTAGCAGCAGAGTGCAGGCCACAGTTTGCTTTTACGTGGAGGGGCGTGCAGTACACGTGGAACCGACTGCCCCAGGGGTGGAAGCACAGTCCAACAATCTGCCATGGACTGATTCAGGCCACACTGGAGAAGGGCAAGGCCCCAGAACAAATCCAGTACATTGATGACATCATTGTATGGGGGGACACAGCGGAAGAAGTTTTTGAGAAAGGAGAGGAAATCATCCAGATTCTCCTTGACGCCGGTTTCGCCATCAAGGGACCTGCCTGAGAGATCCAATTCCTAGGGGTGAAATGGCAAGATGGACGGTGCCAGATACCAACAGATGTCATCAATAAGATTGTAGCCATGGCTCCACCAACCAACAAGAAGGAGACACAAACTTTCCTGGGGGCCATAGGCTTCTGGAGAATGCACATCCCTGGGTATAGCCAGATTGTGAGCCCTCTTCACTTTGTGACCTGTAAAAAGAATACCTTTCAATGGGGTCCTGAACAGCAGCAGGCATTTAAACAGATCAAGCAAGAGATTGCTCATGCCGTGGCTCTTGGACCAGTTTGGATGGGACCAGACGTGAAGAACGTGCTTTACTCTGCAGCTGGAGATAAAGGTCCCTCCTGGAGCCTCTGGCAAAAGGTGCCTGGTGAGACACGAGGGCGACCACTTGGCTTCTGGAGCTGAAACTACAGGGGTTCTGAAGCCAACTACACTCCTATGGAAAAGGAAATTCTGGCGGCCTATGAAGGCATACAAACAGCCTCAGAAGTGGTTGGCACTGAAACACAGCTCCTCCTAGCACCCCGACTACCAGTCCTGAGTTGGATGTTCAAAGGGAAGGTGCCCCCTACGCATCATGCCACCGATGCTACGTGGAGCAAGTGGATAGCTTTGATTACGCAGTGTACGATTGGCAAGCTTGAATCGCCCTGGAATTCTGGAGGTTATCACAAATTGGCCTGAAGGTGGGAACTTCAGTCTAGAAGAAGAAGAAGAGCCAGTGAACCGAGCTGAAGAAGCTCTGCCATATGATCAGCTGCCAGATGAAGAGAGGCGTTATGCCCTTTTCACTGATGGTTCTTGCGCGCGCGTCGTAACATCTATTGCCTTGGCATAATTAAACCCTTTCTTATCTCACCCCAGCTTTCGGCTCCTGAGTTTTTTTCGTAGCACCAGCTGAGCAGGCATCAGTTTGGTGGCCCGTACGGGGAAATCTGGACTGGACCTTCTTCAGACTGGAAACTTTCATCACGCAGGAATTCGTCATCAAGCCGGCTTTTATCTGACATAATTCCCGCTCCGGTCTGAGAAGCCCAGCTCCAAAGAACCCACAGAAGCAAGCCGGAGCATAGAGGTGAGATAAGAAAAGGCAAAATAAGGGAAAAGGTACCTGGTTTAATTAGCAGCTGCGGGAAGTTGGCAGCTGCGGGAAAGTTTGTGTTCCCGGGAGGTGGGGAACACTGGTTCCTGGAAAGTTAAATTTAAGACTTGGGCCCATATAGTCTCAGAGAGTCGCTTTCCAGGAGGCGGACGGGGTAGTCCGCCCACCCGGGTCAGAGCGGGGTTCAGTCTCGGACTGGTTTTGTTAGAAGGGACGCCTTCTGTGTGCTCTGACGCCGTGGGGGAGCCGGTGTAGGCTCTGGGAGTCGGTGTGACTCCAAACAATAGCAGAGAGGTTACTGAAACAGCTTGTAACCCCAAGGTAACAGGTTCTAATCCTGGTGTGTGTTATCGTGGTTCATTTGCATTTTACAAACATGGGTTGTGTGGATTCAAAGTTTGAGATCCCTAAAGAATCCCCCTTAGGCCTGGATTTGAAACACTGGAGAACTTTAACTACTCCTCAGACAAATTTAGAGAAAGAGGAGCTGTGTAAACTGTCTATGGATATCTGGCCGATGTTTGGGCAGTTGAGAGGATTGGCTTGGCCGGAATTTGGTTCGTTTGAGTTGGATACGGTGCTTCAGTTAATTAAGCTTCTTCATGTAGAACAGAGGTGGCAGGAAATTCCATATGTAAGGTTGTTTTTGATTTTATTAAGACGCCCTAAATTGTGGGTCAGAGCTACAAGAATAGCGGCCCCTGGGCAGGCACGGGTCGTTGGAGGACTCCCGGGTGTGGGTCTGGCCGCACCGGGAGGGATTAGACGAATTGAGGCCCCCGGAGGAGTTAGCTCGGGGCCGGCGGGAGTGAGTCCCGCCGGTGTGGCTGTAAGAACAGAAACTGTTAGTTTAGCTGAAGTAGGCACGGCGGTGCAGACAAGATCAGCTTTTGTGGAAACTGCTTCTAGCGTGGCAGAGCGGAGCGAAAGTTATGCTGCGGGGTTAAGCTCAGAGGTAACATCTAGTTTGGTTGAAAAAGGAGTAACATCAGGAGAAACTCCTGGCCCCAGCAGAGCGATCGGAGCGGAGTCTCCCCCGCCTGTCCCGGCAAGTGTGCAGGCAGCCTGTAACTTTACAGCTGCTGCAGGCAGCCTTGCCGGAGTAGATAGGGTTACCACGGTAACAGCAGGGGTGAGCGCGGGAGGAGCAGATAGTTTTGTTGGTAACGGGACAAGAGCTGTGAAAGCTGAGAAATCAGCTTTTACTAGAGTTGCTTTTGACGTGGTAACACCAGAGAAAGTTGCTACAGATGCGGCATCTGTTGTGGAAACAGAGGAAATTTTAGAAATCGCAGCGAAAGTGCTGCTGGAATCGGCCAGTGTAGAGACGGCGGCAGGAGTTAACTCTGACAATGGTAGTGCCCCGGGCGTAGATGTGCTTGTGAGACCAAGTAGCCCAACACCACAGACGGGTGCTGAAGCAGTTGATTTTACTGGTAGTGATAACAGCAAGGGAGCTATGAAAGTGTATGAAGGCAAGCAAAAGGCGAATAAGTCTCCTACAGACTATACTGATATGGAGGATATGAATAGTAACCCAGAGAGGGCTCTGGATAAGAGCCCATTCCAGCTGACAACTGATGATGTCTATGACATCTCGACCATGCTGGGCCGGGACCTAATGCAACTCAGCCCCGGGCCCGATTTCCCCGCTGCCTGCACCCAACTGCAGTTCAGGACCCTGCGAGTCTTAGAAATACTGGAGACACTTGTGAGGGAGGGTAGCGTGGCCGAGGAGCAGCTGCGGCAGAAGCGGGAGCATTCCCCCTCAGCCGTTGGCTCTCCCACGGACGCTGACTCCACTGCCCCTAACCATCTGGCAGCAGAGAAAGAGATACCTATGGCGGGCGGAGCTGCCCCTGCGGGCACCACTGCCACAGGAGCACAGAAAGTTAAGCCGGCAGCTGCCCCTGCGGGCACGGCCGACGAGGCGGCCGAAAGCGCAGGGGAGGAGCAGACTGCGTGCGGGGTCGCCGCTTGTGCTGCAGTGAGCGGAGATGAAGCAGCAGCTGTTACCACCACTGGCCCGCCCGGTGCGGGAAGCGAAGAAGCTGCCTCCGCCGCTGCCAGCACTGCGGCCGCTTCTGTTCCTCAAAGGAGGGTGACAGAT